>NW_009698308.1:77691-110057 GCF_000703405.1 Apaloderma vittatum
CCCACTGGACTGCTCTGCTGTGGCTGCTTCCCTTTGCCTTCCCACCTCCCGACTCCTCGACAGGGAAACTGGGATTTAGCACCTTCCTGGCTGATGGCTGCTTCACCAGAAGGCCATCCCCGTGCCAGTCCCCATCCCCCTCACGCCTGCAGTGGCGTGTGATCTGCTCTGTACAACGTGGTACAGGCAGCACCGATTGTCCTGAAAACAGCGAGGCCGCTATCGCTCTTATCACTGCCTGCTTGATTATCCCTGACGCTGCGCCGAGCCTGACATCCTCCTAGTGTAATATAGACACCACGATGATTACCATCATTGCAAGAACTATAAGCACCAGACGATGAAATTTTACAACAGTAGGTGCAGCCGGGACGGGGGGTGAGATGGGAATCGTGCTGTCTCCACTCTTTGCCTGTGGCCTTGATCAGTCTCCATCTTCCTGCAGGATCTCAGGGGTTTTGCACTCCTTTTCCTCTCTGTTCCCCAGCCACAGTGCTTCTTGCTCAGCCTGAACCATCTGGTGGTGCTTTTGCCAGTCATTTTTGTTACTGGGCAATTCTCCTCTAGGCTCCCTCTTTGTCCGAGGGTTCTGCTCTGTGAGCCGAAGGCACAAGCAAGTCTGCCTGAGGGTTCCCCCTGTTCCTCTTCTGTGATATCCAGAGCTGTGGGGAAATGGCAGGACCCCACCGTAGGTGAGGTGAGACTCAAAATGGGCCAGACTGCGGTTGTATGGTGGAGAACAACAGATCCTGAAGCTCCGGGAGAAGCACTGGATAAGCATGTGAGCAAATGCTGCCGCCTCTAAGGGCAGGTATCCTGCTGCAGTATTTGTGCCAGCCAATTCCCTTTGCAGAGACCATATCTGGGTCACTGTATGAAGCTGATCAGCACAGACCTGGCTGCAGGAGTTTGAAGTATCTGCCTGAACAGAGACCTTTCCAGCTAAGCATCATAATGCCAAGTGGGAAAAACCTTTTATTTTCCTGGTATACAGCCTGCATGTAGGGCATGACATGGCACAGCCTCATCTCTGGAGTGTGAGGGGTTGACCTGGGTGTGCAGAGCACGGGACCGTTGTGCCGTAGAGTTGCAGTTTGTCTTTGGCCTCCCTCACCTGGAGCGCTCCTGCTCTGAGGTGCGATGCTCTGGGAGCAGGAAGGCAGCCTGCTCTTGCTGCTCTTTATTCTTTTGCCAACATGCCAGGTATGCAATGTGATTAAATGCTGATGTTTGGACTGTAGCTGTCCAAACCAGGTGTATTGGATTCTTACAGGGGAAAAAAAAAAATCCAAGTAATACTTTCTGGAAGATGATGGTTGCCCAGACCAGACGCCTTTGCAGTAGGAGCCGGAGCACTGCAGTCACTCCTGGGGGGGCCACAGGGCTTGGCCCCGAGCAAACCCCAGCTGGGGTCTGAGCTGGGGGTATGGCCTGCATCTTCGCCCAGGGACGCCGAGCGCTGCTGGGGTTATCAGCTGCCACATTAGGGTTCAGCTTTTTGTTCACTGTTGTTTTCAAGTGGGGTGGAGGGGGAGTCTTGACCTGGAGATGATGCTGTGCAAGCACAGCAGGGTGCTGCCCCTCCAGTAGCTCCATTTTGGGGAAGGGCTGTTTTTGCAGGGATATGAAATGGAACTGAGGGGAGAGGGAAGGAGAAGGGGTCTGATTTGGATTGCATGTGTCCCCCATCATCCCAGCCCTCCCATCAGTGTCCTCTCTCTTGTCCTGGACAAGGAGGCTGGAGCTTGGCCCTGCTGCTGCGCCCAGGAGGCCAGCGCTCACAGGAAACAGCAAGGCTGGGGCTGATGAGACAATTTTTACTTTCTAGCGGTGCCAAAAGGCACACATGCTAATGGTTCTGTACAGGGAGCTCCCCTGGATTTTGGGAATTTTTCTTTGTGTTTTTTTCATCAGATACCTTGACCTGCAGGAAGGTGCTGGGTCCTTGTGGCAGCTCATTGTGATTTCTGGATCTGCAGGAGTATTTCTGCACCCTTTTCTCTTCCTTCTCTGAAACTGCTGACCAGTTTTTCATGGTGCTGGGTGTGCTCATGCGGTATTGAGGAGTAGCAAATACTTTCTTTGAACCCTGACAGCTCCCTGGATATATAGGCACAGAGGTGGTGTATAGCAGAGATGTGCATAATTTGTTGTGTATTAGGAGCACGGCAAACGAGTGAGTTTAGAGAATGGATGTTCTGAGGCAATATCAGATCTGCCTCTTCAGTTATGCAGTTGCTGCTGTGAACGTGTATTGGCAATGGGTTGTGTTACCAGCTCTGCTGCTACTTAGCACTTCTGTGCTGGTTTAGATCATCTTCTCAGCTGCTTATAATTGCACTGTGCCTGGAAGTATTTGGATGAAGTATTTCATTTTGCAGGTTGTCTTGAGCTGTTTGATTTTTCTCCCCGCTATCTGCCACCACCATTATTTATTTATTTTTAGTTTCAACTCGGTACTTTCTGTGGTTCTGCCCCTTCGCTGTTTTGCCACTTACTAGTTCACTCTGAGCATTCACTGCTGGACTCTTCTTCCTGCTGCCGTGCCTGGATCTACTGCATCCAGCATCATGCCTGGTTACTGCATCCAGCTTCAGCCCTTCTCAGACTTTTCATAGAGATTTGCAGTTTATGATTTCATCTTGATTCCTATCCCAGGAGTACAACAGCTTCTTCTTCTGTGCTGCCTGATGGCTAATACCTCCGTAGGCAATTCAGGGACTCTGTGCAGCCCCTCTCCTGTCCAGTAGCTCCACGTTTGCCAACCATGTTGAGCAGGGCTAACGCAGATGTATTGTGTCTTGTTCAAGCATGGCCGGAGCATTGCAGGAGGGATTGAGCTTCGCTCCTGTGTTCCTGGGTTGCCACCTGCTCCTCCTGCCTGTGGGGGGTACGTGCTATGAGGGTGTGTTCACAAAGGGGTTGCAAAGTAAGACCCAGTCTACCAGGAGCATGCAGCCTGCACTGCCCTTCTTCCTGAGGGTGCCGGTAGGGCTGGGTGCGAGTACACCCACAGAATCAGAAGCAGCGATTTCTTGATTCCAAAGCCACTATTGATACAAATTTCAGACCCACAGGAGAATTTCAATGACAATGGCTTTCTAATCTGGACAAAACTAAGGGCTTTTGCCGCTGCCAAGGAATGTTTGGGATGTCTTTGGCCAGAAAACTTGCCCTTCGATTCAGTCAAAGGAAAAACCCAGTATGGGAAATGTCACCTTAGATAAGTAAAACCTGGCCAAGTTCTGAACAACCCAAAGTAAATCACTACAATGGAGAGCTGGAAGCGGTCGCAATTGACTGGAGCACTGCTGTTCGTTCCCCTGCCTGTCTGGTACCTTCTTGTGCTCATATGGTGACTGTTAATTCGTGCTGAATTGTTCTAATTAACGCCGAGGAACTGTTCAGCCAAGAAGACTGCAGAGCTCTGCAGCTGCAGAGAGGGCTGGAGGAACATCTTCTGGTTTCTTTTTCTGTTTCTTCCTCTCCTGTGGACAGGCACTGTTTCTGCCCATAACCTACAGAAGCCAACTTCTGATTTAATAATAGGAAAATACTAATGTCAGGACGCCCTCCTTACCCAAAGCTTTCTCCTTGAAGATTGTTCCTCTTTGCTTTCCTCATTGCCGCTGCTTAGCTGGAGGTAGTGCTCATCTTCCAAACACGTTGTTCTGTCATGCTGTTACTTACCAAAGGGAAAGGAGGAGTATGAGAAAATACTGCTTTATGTTGAGCTTTCTTTGCTTTAACCCTTTCTGTGCTGATGTGGGGCATTTTGCTCTAGCGTGGGATGCTTTTCTACTGGCAATACATGCTTTTTGGTCTAAAACTTGGGTGTGGAGGAGCTCTGATGTGAAAAAAAAACAGAAATCATTTCTGCTGGAGCCTGAGGATGCCTCTAAAATGTGTTCTCTTGCTAAAGCATCCTCTTTGAAGTCACTGTGCTCACATGACGATTACCTATAAGACAGGAGCTGCCAAATCAATTTGAAGTGTAGGTTGTTTGGGGACCCAAATGATTTGGGTGAAGCCCTTGGAATAAAGTTTGCTGAAAACTTCATAGCTGGAGTTACCCTTCCTTGAAGACTCCAGGTCTGGAGCCTCAGGTAGGGCACTGGAGCCATTCTCCACGTGTTTCTTAGGGACTGTGGAGTCAGGTGAGGATTGCAGGTATTTGACTTGCTGCATCTCTGCTCTTGGTTGACAGGCTGTGCTCTTGCAGGTCAGTTAACTAGGGAAATGCAGAGAAATGCTTTTTTCTCCAGAAATTAGAAAATCTGAGCCTTTTGTCTGATACCCTCCCGACAGAGGTGGGGTGTGTTGCCAATGCAAATCCCTTGGAGCTTTTTTGAAGAAAAAACCCAGTTGCCTAGAGTAGAGCTAGGATGGAATAATGGGGTGTGTGGATACAAAGCTGCCAGGAGAGGTGAACAGTCGGGAATTTCCTAGTGGCATGGAAGAAAGGAGGAGCTCTGGCAGAGCAGGGACCCTAGGGAGAGCTGCAGAAAGCAAAGTTGAAGCCTTGAAGATTAACCCCGTAGGTCTGGAGGGACCATGCAAAGCCAAAAGAGCAGCCTTTTCCTTAGTCTCTGAGCGTACTCCTGTGGCTTCAACCTCAGAAATCTCTTTGTTCAACCACAAAAGGAAAGAGGAGGCTGGGGGGGAGGGGGCCTCTGCTCAGGCTCCTAAATTCATTGCCAACTGCCTTTCAGCGAGCAGAGTAGCCTCCTGCTCTAGCTTTTAACATCAGGAAAAGAAAAAGGGTGGAATAAGTAGTTTCCTGACATATCAGGAGGGTTTCATCCTGTTCTGAGCTGTGTGATGTGCTGCTTTTCAGATCCTGAGCACCTGCCTGCCTGTACCTTTATTTTGGCTGGATCTACCACGAGAAAGAGTTGTGGTGGCATCAGTCTGGTGGGTGTCTGTAAGCCTCTCCTTAGTCCTGCCTTCGTGCTGCCAGCATAGGGCACAATGTGGGGGTTCCTGAGGTACATTTTTGTTTTGTGGGAGCTGGCTGTGTATGGTTTGTGTTTGGGTGCTGTTCTGAGACCCAGGGCAGAGATAGACAGATGTTTTGTGAGAAACTGTTTCTGCACCACCTGGACTTTTCCTTTGTCATAATGGTCAGGTCTGCAACAAACGGGCGGTTAAAGGCAGAGTATTTCACCTCTAAAGAAGTTTCAGCAAAGAGGGTTTTTTTTTCCCGTGGGAAGCAATGATTCAGCTTCCAAGGATCATGCAAGCTCGGGTAGGTGCCAGACATGCTTAGCATGGAAATCACAGTTAAGCGTGGAGTCAGCTACCTCCTTGGGGAGGTCCAGCTCTCCTTGGAGGGTTTTCTTCTGCCAGATGTCTTCATGTCTGGAGCTGCAGGTATTTGCAAGTAGCCCGAGGATTCACGGAGAAGCAGAGTCCTGTTTGCTCTGTGGTTTTCTTCGTGTATCTTACTTAAGAAGAGATAAGGTGTGAGGATATTTTTATTTTTTTCCCTTCCTAATCTCAGATAGCTGTAAACAGCTCTTCTTTCTTGACCTGTGCTGGTTGCACCTGAGTGTGCAGACAGGCCGAGTTAACGAGTCAGAAAATGATCTGAGGAGGCGACTGAGGGGTTGGTGGTTGCAAAGTCTTGTTGTGGGACTGAGCCCTTCTTGTGGGGGCAGTGCTGATGCCAACAGCACTTCCCTTAGGGCTGGCATTGGCCTCTGCAGTTGCGTGACGTGGCTGGGAAGGGCAGGCCCATGGGTCACAGTCGTGTGCTTTGGGTGCAGGCATTCAAATCTGGGCAATTGTATGTGACCTTCAGGATAAACCCAGTGTAGATCTGTGCCTCTCTCCACCACAACCTGGCCAAGTTCTGGGCTGGTGGCATAACTCGTGATTTCTTGAGCCAGCCACATTACTACAGCTTGCTTAGAGATGAGGTTTTACCCTTCTTCATGTGATCCCCTCACTCATGTTGCTGGCACCCACTGCTGCCTGTGCCCGGGGCTGCCAGCAGCACACAGGGGACTGGGGACAGGCAGGCGGTTGGGCTTGCATTTGCAAAACCCAGCAAGTGACCTTGGGAAGAGGACGTGGGAGCAGTCAGTGGGCTTTAAGGATGCGTGTGGGTGAGGGAGAGCACAAAAGAAAGGGTCGTAGCTGTGCTGCTGGTTTGGCTCAACAGAGGAGAGGGGGTGGGCAGTGTGGTGGGCAGCTCAGGTTCTGAGCGAGTGGGGGGATGCTCATAGCCTGCAAGCACGAAGGCAGGCAGCTAGAAAGCCAGTGGTGTGGGCAGCACCATGCTACTTTTTCTTTTTCTCTGGTTGTAAAGCCTTTCTTCCCTTGTTACCCTCATTTCCAAAGCTGACGTTGTTACCTAATCCATGCTGCTAGAATTCTTGTGTTAGAGGTTCAGCTTTTCTGTGGAGAAACTGCTGTACTTTTCTCCAATACTGACTGTCTTTCTCTTGATTCTCTTCTTAGATCTACACTGATAATAAAAACCTGTTTGAAGTGAAGGAGAACGTGCCCAGGAAATTGGTGGAGAAGGTCGCAGGGGACATCGAGAGCCTCTTGGCCAAGAAAGTCCGCGCTTTAAAGGTAAGATGATGGGCCTGTCTGCTGACCCTTTGTCTGATATGTTCAGTTTAAAGCGGGTTGATGCTGGCATATCATTATGATCCTAACTTCAAAGTAATTTCTATGGTTGTGTGGCCTTTTCTGGGAACTACATTGTACAATTGAGCAGATTCATATGCAGTATGTCTGGGGTGTGAGGTGAGGACATATCAAGTGAGTATCTACTATAGGTATCCTCTTGCTTTTTATCTCCTCCCACCATCGAAGTGGGAGCCACAAAGTGCTGCCACAAGAATACAAGTGACAGCAAAAGCCTGCAGCAGATTTGACCTAGTCATTTAAGTGGGCGCGTGCTGAGCAGGAGCAAAGGTACTGTAGTGTCCCTGCAATAGCTCGTGGAAGAGTTTCAGACAAGTGGGGGTTTTCCTGTTTAAGAGGGAATGCACTGAAATGTTTGTGCCAGTGCCTGGTACTTGAATCCTGTGATTGACTGCATGTGTAAGTTGCCCTCATGGGTGCCTGTGTACATTTCCAATCTATCATCCTATTTTGTAATACTCCTTTTAAAATTAATTCATTTTTTCTGTAGTGGAGCAAGGTGACCTACTCATGATGCTGGATCGGTAAAACCCCATGGTGGCTGTAACGAGGCAGCAGCAGGGCCATCCTCTGCTGCTGGGGAGGAGACAAGTGATTGCCTTCCTGGAGAGATGGAGGTAGCCTCTCTGCTGCAGAGGGGTATGGGAGCCGTGCAAGAGCTTCGCTCCCAGGAACTGTAGTGTTCCCTCACGTACCTGACTGTAGCGAGCAGCATGAAGTTGTGCAATGGACATCAGGCAGTGTGGCCAGCTGGATATGGCTTGCAGCTTGATTAACTGGAAGGGCTTCTGTGGGGTAATAGTCAAGGGAAGGCTCAGAGCAGGTAGCGTAGCTGTTGTGTCCATGTGGGGACTATAGCCAAAAAGACTTGGGTCGCTCTTCAACCTGATAGCAGGAATTGGGAGCACAGGAAAAAGTGAGGGAAGGAGTTTTGCAATAACTGAGGTCTAACTAAGGTAGTAAGAGTTTGGAAGTCATCTATCTCCATAGCTGGGTAAGAAGAAGTAGCTCAGAGAAGACATGGAGAAGGAATCACGAGACACCCATGTAGGCCAGGGGAGTCTCAAGACCTGATAGGAACTGAGTCAAGGGTGGTCACATGCCGGCCTGAGTATCAGGTTGATAGGAGTCGTCCACAGTGATGGACAAAGGTAGTAACTGTAGGGATTTGGGTGAAGAAGATTGTTGTATATTCAGTTCTTGACTTTGGGAGGTAAAGATTAGTCTTACTTGGGACTCACACCAACTGTTTTAGCTTGAATGGAAGGACCTGAAGTGTAGCTAAATAGCTGGCCATTGTCAGCACTGCATTGAGTTTGTGCAACTGAAGACCAGGGAGACAAGTTTTTTCCTTGACATAAGCCGGTATGCCTGTGTTTGCATAGTTTGTGTGCATGCTTGAGTATGTATCATCTATTGAATGTTCCAGAAATGTGCACCACCTATATATGTGGGAGGAAGACAGGGTAAGAGAAGTTAGTTGAAGGTGGATATGCATCTGGGCAACATGTGGCTCCCATGGGATGGGCAGGGTAACAACACCAAGTCGCACAGCATCGCTCTGCTTGATGGTTTCTGCTGTGCCATTTGAATTTCAGCTGATTGGTCTCTATTTTTTTTCTTACACAGACTTGCAGAGAGTTTGTGCATCTTCTGGTGCTAGGTCAAGGCTAGGGCTGTGCTTGTTCATCTTCCAGTGTGACTTCCTTTTTGTTGGGTTTTTGGGCAGGACTGGTTGGTGCACTGCTAAGGGCTGGTTGTGGACATGACGGAGGGGAGAGGTTTGGACAGCACTGACTAGGTAGCAAACACTTGGTGCTGTTTTATTGTAGTGGAAACAGTAATCTGCTAACCTGAATTAGTCCCTTCAGGAGGACTTTTTCCTGTGTGACCTACTGTAGGGGATCCTGCTCTGGCAGGGGGATTGGACTAGATGATCTTCCCAGGTCCCTTCCAACCCTGAACATTTTGCGATTCTGTGTGACTTCTTCAGAGCACTGGTGCTGGGTGGAGCAGTCTCTTACATCCAGCTTGCATGTAAATTCTTAATATCTTGGATTGGTAGTACTGACAACAAAATCTGGAAGTGAGGAAGTTGATGGGAGGAGGAGAAATTAGATCTGAATTTCTTCCATGTTGTGCTAAGCTCTTTTGAAGCAGTGGGGCTCCCACAGCTTCTTCCATTCTCCAGCCTGTGTTTTCTTCTGTCTCAACTCTCCCCTTAGTTGAATCATCTCTCCTGGAGTTGTTTCCTCCTCTTCTGTCATGACTCACGAGAGTGATGATGACTTCTTGAAACGTATTTTTCAGCATCTGAGTCAGGTGGGACTCCATGTATCAGCAAGGGCAGGTGAGGAGAGAGAAATGGAGCCTCTCCTTGATATAGGAATTGCCATGTCCCTTATGTACTCACTCCACTGAGAAAATGCATCCTTGTCTCTTTTGCTGCAGAAGAGAGAAGGGACATTGCCCGTGCTTCGGTGGGAAGGTGCTAGCTAGCCTTTGAGCACGCACAGTAGGTGCATGGTTCAGGAGTGTCAATCTGTTTAGGTGGTGATTCAGTCTAGTCATTAAAGAGCCTGTTTTCCTCTGTTTCTAAGAGAAAATATTAATGTGTCTTTATTAAACTGTGTGCAGAGCGTTTATTAATAATACTTAGATTCTTACCTTGTGTGTTGCATTTCTAAGAAGCAGAAATCAAGCGTAAGGAAGCCAAACTCATCTGTCTGGCGCTGACAGCCATGGTGCTATGCTGTGACACAGGTCTGGCACTAGCAGGACACTCCGATTTCCCATGCACATTTCAGAGAAGTGCAGGAGGCAGAGGTGTGTACCAGAGGGTAATTGCTTCCTAAAATAACATTCTTCTACAAGGGGATGGTTATTTGAATGCTATCCCTCCCTTTTTGTTCCAGACCATCATATCTGATGACAGTCTCATCATGGGACAGAAGAATTTCTAGGAAGATCTTTTTGCAATCCCCGTCTGTACCAGCTGGCACTAGAGGAGAGCATCTACAGCTGGGTCCTGGGGGACTTTCACGGTGTGTCCCACACAGTAGACTCTGTTTGACATGGGTTTACATCAGTACTAACAGCCATTTTCCCCTGCATCCTCTGGGGCGATGATTTCATTGCTTCAAGCCTACGCTCACAGTCTCCTTTGGGCTTAGTGGTTCCAGCTGCCTTTTATTCCCAAGCTTTAGCTGGAGGGGAGATAGAAGAGATGGTCTTTGATACCAAAAGTACTCTTCTTTGAAATGGAAGTAAGAGATATTGCTAAGGTGGACTAAATCCTGAATGAGGTGACATTAGATTTACTCTGTGTATGCATTGTGGGGAAATTCCAGGGATCTTGCTACAAGTGAGTTGTAAGGAAACAGTAGGTATGCTCCCAAGTGGGTAAAAGTTTAAGGGGCTGCTCTTGTCCATGCTCATGAAGTTGCTCTTGTTAGGGCTCAGAAGGACATCTTGCTTCACACAGGGAGAGGAACGAGGTGGCATGTTGCCAGATGGCTACAAATCTCTGTTGTGTTTTCCTTGTGCTGGGAATCTCAGCTGGGTGGCTCGTGGCTCGACATCATCTGAGACTGGAATTCAGCAAGCTGGTTGTTTGCCAAATAAGTTCTTTGCCACTCTTTTTTTAATTTAAATTTCCTATCTCTTCTTCAGTCTCTCAGTGTGTTTAGACCCCTCTTTGCCTTTGTATGTGCCCAGAGACATGTACAGGGCAGGGCTGCTTTGGTGAGCTTGTGGAGGAGACTGACGGTCGGAGTTTGCCGCTGGTGGAGCATGGAGTGAGCCAGGGCAAAGCTGGCACCTGGGGCTGGGCATAGGGCAGCTGCCAGCTCTGGATTCCCAGACCTGAGGCTATTTTTCTCCTTAATTTTTCTCACTGTGTGGCCTTTCTAGGATTCCCCAATTCTTCCTCTAAAGTCTTAATGACTGTGTTTGGTGAGGCTGCTGAAAATGAGCCAGTTCTCCGTAGAAAATAATGGAAGTGGCAAAGATAAAAGGCACTGGAAGGAATCTCCCTTGCCATCACATTCAGCCCCTTGCCTTCCCCGTGTGCCCAGACCACAAGGAGGTCTTTCCTTCCCTTCCCTGTGCTGTTTGCCATTCCCACTTTGTGCTCTGCCAGCAGATCCATGCTGCTCCTTCCTGCCACACCGTGCCCCTGGATGCCCTGGCTCTGTTTGCAGCTCCTGGCCACCAAGGAGATCTCAGCAGCCCAGCTCAGCTTCTTCATCTGTGCTGGCCATGCCAGCAGTGTGGATCAAAGCGAGAGGGTGGCAGGAGGTGGGGCTGCTGAAGTGCTGAAAGACTTCGGAAAGCATTTGTGCAAGTGGCTTGAGGGGTTGCTGCATCGTTGCTGTGCAAGCCCAGCGCCTCAGGAAATTCTTCTGTTGCCACAAAAGCATCTCCACAGCCAAAAGGTGATGAGAGAACAAGCGGAGGTCATTGCTTGTGGTGCAGGATCTAGGAGGGTACTTCTCCCTCTCCCTTGGGTTTACAGACACCCTAGATCTGATTCTTTATAATACTAGGTTAAGTGCATAAGCAATGCCTCCAAGTCTATCCTTTCCCAAAGTTTGCAGACTGGGGGAGAAGGGAGTTGTGATTTGATGGAGGAGGAGGCTGAGAGATGGAAATTTTAGATCCTAGGATATGTTTTAGGCTTGTTTCTACTTTTTATACAGTTCTTGTGAAGGCTGCTCTTGAATGCTAACTGCTTCATCCTTCACATATTTAACCACAGACAATTTGCTTTACCTCCTGCGAGCAGCACATCCCACAGTTTACTGAGTGGGTTATGCCCTGAAGTGAGCTATTTATACACCGTGACGGGCCTAAAGCTTGCTATCTGTGCTGGTGGTCTTCCCCCATCTCTAAAAAGAAACCTCCTGATCTGTGAAACGTGGTACAAATGCCTGTGGGCTCTGGCGTTGCCCACATAGGATGCTGGCGACATGGTTGAGTTGGTCTTTTTTCCAAAGAGGTGTTTGAGTTTTACATATTTTACGAAAGTCTTTTTCTTGAGGTGAAGTTTGTTGTATTTCCAGTGGACCTCAGCTGTGTGCAGTATCAAATAAGATGTGTTGAGCAGACATGCAGCGAAGTGGCATTTCATATTTCAGAGAATTTATAATGTGTATTGTATATATGTGTGTGTATATTTTACATAGATGTATGATATGTAATAGCATGACTCTGGTGTTGAGAAAACGAACAGTATTTACTGGTAGTTAAGAGAAAAATTTGTGGAGTTTGTTGATTCTGTTGTTGTGGAATTTAGCTGCATGTGTTTGTTATATGTATTTGGCTCCAGTGTGGAATGAATATTTGGGTGAAAGGAGGGGTTTGGTGGGAGGGTTCAAGGCTCCTGTTCCTTCACCCAAGGTAGGGGAGCTCACAGTCTATTTCTCTGAAGGCTTTCAGACTTTCCTGTAATGACAGTAGGAAACCCTACACTTGGCATTAGATATTTTCTTCTGGCAGAAAAATTAATACAAAGGACAAGGCTCTGGGGATTTTCTGTGTTCTGAAAGCATAACTGCAGGGATGTCGGGCTGGATTTCCTGTAGCTGTGAAACGTGGGTGAACACAGCTCTAGGAGTCCATGGTGTTCCCATTTTTCTTTACCTTGGATCTTAAGGGAGGGTGGCTGGAAGGGCTGGGATTTGCATGGTGAAGGTGTTTGATCTGCAGATGAGTAAGGCTTGGATTTTTGTACTGCCTTAACCAAATACCTCAGCTTTGTCTCTGATTTCCACACTCTGCCCTTGGTTTGGGTTTTTCCTGTTTTCTGGCATTTTTTCCTTGCACATTCCTTCTGACGTGATGGTGCAGTTAGTACCTGGCCATGCTTTAGGATCCTCTGATGGAGGTAGAGGTGGGAGTTTGATGCATTACCTCAAGGTACTTGCCAAGCTGGGCGAGAGCTGGTCAGCAGGGGCATGGCGGGAGGTGGGAGCTCAGGCCGGTTGTGCTTTTAGTCCTGGTTGAATGCTCAGTGCATTACTGTTCAGCTGGGACTAGTTCCAAGCTCCATTTACGTCTGGCACAAGCATATATCAAGAGTGCAGAGGGGATTTAATTGGACAGGTTTATCCCTTTAACAATTCTGATAGCCCTGAGATTTCCCTTGCAGGTACGTGGTGAACAGAGTCTTTATCAGCTCTTCTGCTCCCTGATAGGGACAATAAAAGGTTTCGCCTGTCTGAAAAGCTGCAAAAATTGGCATGCAACAAAGCATCTCTCAGCCCAGTTCAGAGCATCTCCCCGCTCCCTTCTCTCTTGGCGGCAGAGGCGCTGACCTCTGTCACAGTGTGGGCTGGTAGGAAAGAGGCAGCGCAGGCAACGGCAGCTCTCGCTTCCCTCCTTCACTGCTGGGGGTGTTGGCGTCCTCTGGTCTTGGAGGCACGTGGTCTTCAGGGCAGGCAGCGAAGGGGGTCACCGTGCAGCAGGAGCAGCCTTGGGATCGTACTGAATTTCTCTTCCGCTGGTGGCAGTGCAAGGTCCTGTTGCCATCTCGCTGCCCTGCTGAGCTGCGTGAAGCAAGTTCTTCCGAGTGTTTGTTGGCCAAGTTGTTGGTGTGCTTAACTGGGGAGATCCCAGGAGAGACCCTCCTGAGCTGCAGTGCCTCGAGGGGTGGGCTGGGCTGCAGCACAGGGGGCTGTGCAGGTGGCCCTGATGGATTTTCCTACTGCAGGGCGATACAGCCCTGGATTTGACTGGGTGTGGGACTTCTGGGCATGCCAGAAGGTCCCCAGTGGTCACACCTTGGCCTGCTGGGTCCCACACCGGTGCCCAGCCTAAGAAACACATTACCTGTCTTGCCTGGGCAGTGAAACGGGGGAGGAAAGAGGGGTAGTTCAGGTGAGCCCAGATCCAGCCTGTTATTTTGGTGAGATGTGGGACTTCATCGCCCCATGCACACCCACCCCATTTCAGCTTCGTGGCCACAGACAGGAGCTCTTGCGTTCGCAGAGAAAGGATTACGACTGACATCAGTCTTGTGCTTGCTGAAGTACAAAATGTTTAAAGGTATCGTCTCTGTGCTTCGTTAATTCATAGTGACAAATCTGTCCCTTTTCCCGCTTCTTTGCTAATTGCTGGTTGGTGGCTTTTGTTTTTAATTCTATTTTTAATTCACTCCTAATCAAATCTTGGCTGACTGGCCCCACGTATGTATGTATTTATTTATTTATTTATTCATTCGTGTGTGTGTGTTTGTGTGTGTGTGTGTGTCTGTGTGTCTTCTCCTGCCTCACAATTGTTCTTGCGCTGGACCTGCTCCAGTAATCCAATTTGAATCCAATCTCCCAGGTCTGGAATTCTAATTTACAGATTGCAGAGGGGAGCTGAACAATGCCCGCACACCAGGATGAGGGTTTATTGTCTAATCTAATCAGGGACAATCAGATGTTTGTAACAAGTCTATCAAAACTGTATTGGGCCAGTTTGCTGAGCATTGTAACCAGCTTTCTTAATAGCACTAACACGATTTAGGGCTTCCTGCACTTTCATGCAGATTATGATGAACATTTCCCTTTCTTCTCTGAGGAGTGCTTGGCAGCAGCCCAGCCCGAGGGGCTTTACAACTTCATAAACTGCTTGGTGCACTCCGAGATTTGGGAGGAGGCAGGGGCTCCCACTGCTGTCTTCCCTGGCACGGGGGCAGAGCCTGTACTGTGGGGCTCTTGGGACCATCCCGTCTGGGGGTGTCCCTGCAAGGTGCAGACTTGGTATTGCAAATGCATCTGGAGTCATGGGTGGGGGAGTGAAAAACGGTGGTCCTAACCTGAATAAAATATTCCCTAAGTCTCTGTAGCAGGTCTCTGGCCCTCTAGCGTGCTGTCAGCCTTGGGGCACCGTGGGCTTGCCTGGCTGTTTGGTAAGGAATAGCTGAAGAAACCTTTGTCCTTTCTTGCCCTTGGCAGATTCAGGCTGTTGTTTCTGGGTTGCAGCTCAGAGAAGAGACCTCTTTGGGGCTTTTGAGGATGCCCTCCCAGGGCCTGGAGTAAAAGAGGAGGCTAAACCA
Source organism: Apaloderma vittatum (assembly GCF_000703405.1). NCBI lineage: Eukaryota > Metazoa > Chordata > Aves > Trogoniformes > Trogonidae > Apaloderma > Apaloderma vittatum. The sequence goes on from NW_009698308.1 coordinate 92,396, forward strand.
GTCCTGCTGATGACTTAATATAGCTCTCCAACCCTGAATGGAGTTATCTTACTTTTCCTGTGCAAATGAATAGTTTTCTTACTTTCCCTTTCCTGAAAACTGAAATATTCCTCTGGTCCCTTACCCTGGCAGCTAGCTGTCAGCCAAGAGGTGAGCTTACACTGGTTCTCACACTCCAGGTCTGTACCACCTAAGTCAGCAAAGAGATTTATTTTAAGCTTACAGATTCCTCCCTGCCCCAGAGCATCTTCCCTTTGGCAGGCACTATGTGCCGCACTCATCTCGGAGACAGATGCACCAAGGGGACCTGCAGTGCACGGCTGGGCCCTGCCGGGCATCCAGGGCTGAGGTTCGTGGTCTCGGGTCACACAGCAGCACTGGGAGCTTTAGCTGGGCTTTTAGCCTGAGCAAAGCTTGCCCTCTCGCCTGTTCTCTGAGCACTGCCAGGCTGGCTTGCACGCACAGGCACGGAGACTATGAACTCCCTGTAATGGGAACTAACCTTTCTCAGAGGGTTTAATCACTGTGCATGCCTTGTCTTTCTGCTCTCTGCATCCTGCGACGTGAAGAACCTGGAGACCTCTGAGATCAAGGGACGAGAAGGATGAGAAAGTCCTTAAAGGGTGTTTTACTTCCCTTTCTGAAACTGTTGTGTATTTGACAGCAGTTTACGTGTTGTTTTTCAGTTTTTCCTGGTTTCACCAGCGCAGGAGCAGTACACTTAGAGGTGGAAGTAAGTAGAGCCATTAGTGTTGTCAAGGGATTTGCAGCAGTTGTAGTTCTTGGCTGTCTCAAAGCTCGGATCCATCAGCTTAGTCCTTCCCCTGTCAAGGTCTCAAGGCATAGAGGGGCTGCCTTATTCTGTGCACTAAGGGATCCATTTGGGGATGGCTGAAAGGGTGAAAGAAGATGGGTAAGGCTTACTGGTCTGTCTAGGTAGATAGATAAGATATAGACATAAAAATGGCAAGTGATGCAATAGAGGAGGGGGTCTCTGAGGGAATTGGTGCTAGGGAAGAGAATTGCCATTTAATTCTTTATAAAGCAACCTTTAAACATGGTTGGGAAGAAATGTTTGCAATGATAGCAAAATAAAAGAAACCATGTCAATGAAAAAGGGATTTATTTCAATTTCCTTGGTTAGTTTTGGTGTGAGAAAATGCATTTCCATGGCAGTTTGGTAGCTAGAGTTGCTTCTGTGCTGTGTCCTGTGGCTTCATCATCTGTGAATGGTGGGAGAGGGCGAGGAGAGGATCTTTAATTTCCCTGAGATTATCTGGGAAAGTAAGGCGGGGTGTGTGTAACTCTGCTCTCAGTCCCTGGGAGTTTGGCCCCTGCCCTCTGTGCCGCTGTACATCTTTGAAGAGTTCACTGAAGCTCAGAATCTTGGACAGAAAAGGCTCCTACCAATTTATTTTCTTGTTTTATGTTTTTCCTCCTGAACGTTTGAAATACATCATGTGGCATGGAAGGCTCTCGTATTGAATGGGAATAATTGACCTGGGAAGAAAAACTGAATCATTTTGAATTCAATTCAGGTAGAAAGAGGATTATTTTTTTAAGGGTTTCATCCCCTAGTTGAACTAAAAATCAATTATTTGTATAGCTCTGTTTACAGACAAGTAGTGAAGTTAAAGACTCTAATGCTTGAGGGGGTGGAGGCGCGGTTCTGGAGGTTAATAGACTTGCATGAAGCTTTTTGTCTCAAAAGCTCTCATCAAATCCCACCTTCTTTTCCCTAAAGAAAGTAGATTGGGCAAGTCTGGTTTCTGCAACCCACAAAACCTCGAGCAGCTTTGGCATGCTTTACCTCGGTAGGTCTCTGCACGTGAGTCCCATTCCTTGAACGGCAGGGCTAGCCGCAGGGGAGGGGGCGGAGGGAGCATCACCAGCCTTGAGCTTGGCTAGGGGCAGGCAACGCCGGGCCGTTACACACGAGCTGGCACGCAAGCGTGCTTCCTGCCTGGGCGTGCGTGTCTAGCTGGGAGCGTGCTTTCTGTTCCACAGAGCTTTGCTCTGCCTCTGCTGAAGCTTTAGCGGAGTGAGCCTGAAACCCGTTAGCATCCAGCCCTACCCCGTAGCAAGGAGCTATTGTATATTCCCTGAGCAGCTGATGTCCATTAAATGTTTGAGTGACACTACAACAATGTGTAAAATATCTGTGATAAGGATCTAGCGAATCTTAATAAAAAAAATAAGAAAAGCGACATGAATGTAAATTGCACATACAATTGTGATAAAGAGCCAGAGATAACATTAAAGAGATTCTATCTATTTAATGCAAGTTTAGTGCCAAAGCCTGTGATCTGCTCTGTAAAGACAAGTTGTTGGGAGCTGTGGTATTTCAGCAGACAGTGCTCAAATCGTCCTGGTCCTCTGGACCAGTCATCCCTGCAGCCAGCATGCCGCATGTAAGCCGTCTGCTTGCAGGGGATTAATGAAAACCTTTTCTGCCTCTACAACAAAAATAATGTTCCTTGGAAAAAAGAAAGTGCCCTTCTGCTTACTGGCCTTCAGGTCCCTCAAAATGCAATTAAAAATCAGCTTAATACAGCCTTGTGATGGGAAGCCTGTCAACATTCACAGGCATGCTCTGAAGAGAAAGCAAGATGAAACAGATGCAAGCAAAAATATTTAACTGTGAGCCTGCCTGGTGGTACTTGTGAAGCCATTGGCTGAACTGGGACTTGCAGGGCTGGAACTGGGTTGACTGGAGGAGCTGGCAGCAGAAGTGGCTCTGCGGGAACGGAGCTGGGCTGTGGCAGCACCTGTGAGGGCATGGGGACTCCTAAAAAAACCCAGCCTGGGCTTTGAGCATCTCTGTTTGACTGTGCCTGCTCGAGTCCCCTGTTTCCTGGTGTTCCTGCTTTAGTCCTGGCTTTCTGTCCCTCCGGTACTGTTTTGGATAAGCTGTGTCCTTGAAAGTGGTGGAGCAGCAGCATAGTGGTAAGGGCAGTTGAAGCACCCCTTCAGGTTTGAAAGAGGTGACGACTCCAGTTTTCTCAGCGCAGTACAGGGCTGCCAGTCATAGGTGGATATCTGCGCCTGCCAAAATGTCTTCCCAAAACCTTAAACATAATAATGGGAATTAAAGCTAATTTGAAATGGTGGATGTTTTTCTTATCTGTAGGCATGAAAATAAAATTTAAAAAAATCCTTTTAAGTAAAGCTGGTAATTTCTTATCCAGTTGGGGATTATAAACGCTTGGACTGAACCCCCCTTCTGGAGCGGGGTGCTGGCTTGGGACTGAACCCCAAGCAGGGTGCAAGCGCGGGGTTCCCGTGTGTGCCGGCTGCGCCGCTGCTCTGTGCCTGATGGCCGGCCTTCGGCGCCACAAAATGAGCGATCATCTTTGGCTGCCCCGTTTGCCATCAGCCTGCTGCTTCTTGTCAGAGGCATGAGCCGAAATCCCACCCCGGCTCTGCGCAAAGAGCCGCTGTAGCAAGAACTTGCCTGGCGTTGTGCTGGGAGCCGTGTTTTGTGGCACACGCCAGCAGATGGCACAGCTTTTATAGCGGCTCGTGACCGAGGGAGAAAATGCCGTTCCTGTTGCGCATCCTAGTTGTGCCTTGCCCTCCGCTCGCGCAGATGGAGGCGTCTCTGTTGATGTGCCTGGAATTAAGGCAGTTGGATACGATTGCGGGGGAAGACGTTGAGCTTTGCAGCAGTGGGGGGCAGCAGGAAACCGTGATGGGGAGAAGGAGGTAAGCAGCCGTGCTCTCGCATGAGCGTGGGAGCAGAGAAGCAAACTTCAAGGTGGTGGTAGTTTGGCTTCCCAAGCACATTCCAGCGAGTGATGAGTTCCCTTAGGATAGATATATTTGACAGCTCCAGCTTTACGCATGGGGAAACTGAGACCTGGAGAGATTGTGCTTTTTCTTTGATACACCCAGAAACAAGAGCCTGTGCTTCCTAATTAAGTTCTGGGACTTTAGCTACGAGGTGTCCTTCATGCATGGTTATTACAAGAACATCTCCCTGGAGCTCAGGCCATCCTCTCTTTGCTTTCCTTGGCTTTGGCACTATTGTTTCCTGGGCAGCTGAGGCTTTGAATGTGAAATTTTTTTAGCAGAAAATGTGAAATGCACCCTCTTGGAAAAGTTCAGCTTTAAATCTTCTCCCTGCATGCTGCTGCCCAGCTCTTTAGCGCTTACCCTAAGCCAAAGCAGCTCTCTGGCCTGTCCAGCGGGGCACGTGGGGCTGGCTGCGCAGCGGTCCCTGGAGCTGGAAGGGTGGCTCGGGTGCAGCAAGACAGCCATGAAATGGAGAGGGAGGCTGCCCAGCCCTCTGCGCCGCTGTCCTGGGGGATGTGCAGAGACCCCAGCATTGGAAGCAGTCTTTTTTCCTGCCTGCTGAGGAACTTCTTTTCACAGCTGAAACTGATTCTTGCAAGTGGATGGAAAGGATATATCCCAAATCTTGAGGGCCTGGAGTGCACGTGGAATATAAAACAGTGTGTGTATGTGCTGCTGTAAATAGACTTGTCACTCTAAAAGAAACAGGGTTTCTAGTGCTTGTCAGATCACTTTAAAACCATTTTTATTACTAGATTACATTCCAAGATAAAGGTAATTGTAGAAAAAAAGAGGGAAGGTGTAGGATTTGACTGCAGATTTGGAAATACACTTTAAAATTATGAAGAGTCTTTGAGCCTTAGCTGAGGGCAGGCTGCCTGCTCCAGGGTTTTCCTCCAGGGCATCTCCTGCCCAGCCGACTTTCCTGATTTCAGTGCAAACCCTCCCCTAGCACATCACCTTTTATAAGCAAGCAATAATGTGCCATGTGGACATTGGCACAGAAGCTCCAGTTCACGAGTCTTTGTCCTGTGAATGGGGCAGAAACCCTGAATGTGGCTTTAAAACAACTGCCCTCAGGATTTCGTGTCAGAACTTAGGATAAATCCTGGCACATGCTGACCTTGTTTCCCTTCCTCTCTCTCATGAGCATTGCCGCTTAAACATTTTGCTCTAGTTAGATCCTTTTGTCTATGCTCTTACTTTTAGTGCTAAGTCTGCAAGCAAAAAACAACACTGGGTAAGTGCCAACTCTTTTCTTAGCTCTTCCTTTAAGATACCAGTAGCATCCCTTTTTCTAACCCAGCCCTTTCCATCTTTTCCTCCTAGCTTTACCTGGTGACATTTGTCTGCCTTTGATATGTATCAGTGAAAAAGTTGTTCTCTGCCTCAGCTATTCATTTGATGCAGCAGGTCAGAGAAGACACAGTCTCCTTCTCCCACTAGACTTGGACCAGAGAGTTGTGTTGTTTCACAGCTGCCTGCTCCATCTACCATCCTAGTTCAGATAACCACAAAACACACCGCAGACCAGATGTTGGAAGAAGCAGTTGCTTTGCCAATAGCCATCTGAATGGTGCAGCCCCAACAGCCCAGCACAGAGCGAGCGTGGTACGGAGGTGCAGAAGAGCAATGTGCGACTGGGGAGGGATGTTTGGATGCAGCAAACCTCCTGCTTCCAAACCAGCTGATGGGTTTGCTCAGAACTTGGCTTTTTTGAATGCTGCACAAATATTTGAAAGTCGCTCAGTATCTGGATTGACGAGAAGAAAGTTGGCTGCATTTCACCCTTAAACTTGCGCAGAGCGGCGTTTACCCTAACCTCTGACCTCTAAAGACCCAGGTTTATTTTGTGTACAGACTAATGCAAGTAGTCTCCGCTGCCTTGACACTAGTGTTTTTCTGTCTCTCCCACCCCCAGCCCATGCTCAAACGCGGAACCTCTGCAAGGTCCCATTCTGAGTAGCTGCTTTGTTCCCTCTGTGCTGAGCATCCCTAAAACCTGAGCCATAATAGCATCCCTGCTAATTGTATCACTGCAGATTTATTTCATGGTAATATTATTGCTGGCCTCAGGCATTACCACTATCATTGGAAAACATCGAATGATCACAGCTCCTTAGCTGCCTACATTAAACCTGAGAGAAGCGTCTGGGCCTGTTTATAAGTTTGTCTTTTGATGAGAGCCCAGGATTGATGAGCTGGTGGATGCGAGGTTTGCAGATCGTGCCCTGGAGGGAAGCTTGCCTTGGCACAGCAGCCATAAGGGGCAGATGGCAGGATCGCTGGCTGAATGCATACACAGCCTGCGAAGTGGGGAGTGAGGCACGAGTGTCACCTTTATCTCTTGAGGGCAGCGCTTGCCCTCTCCCTCACAGCATCCAGCGCCCAGGGCTGCGCAGCGTTCCATGCGGGACTGCTGTGCGCTCTGGACCAGAGGAGCTGGCGACTTGAGCAGAGCCACCAGCTTGATCGGAGCCACCCCCAGGTAGAGGGGTGTTTCAAGTAGGCAAGTCATCTTGTGGCGCTTTCTGATGAAAGTCTTGGAGGTAGGACAGAAGGAAAGGCAAAAATATCAGTGCTGCTTTTCAACAACAACAACAACAAAAAACAGAGAAAAAGAATTCAAGAGCTTTCTCTATGTTTTCCTTGCTAGAAATACATTATTGTAGCTAGAAATAAAATGTACAGCAGTGGCATGGGAGTAGGTCTGTAGGGTGAAGCACTTGGTGCTAAAGACCTGATATCCCCACTCTGGTTTTTGGAAGATATATTAAAATACTTCGACATACGTCACAGTACTGCACAGGTTTGGTGTGAGGAAGTTCCTGTCTGCACCTGATGCCTGGTTTGACTTCCAGGGGTGGGTGCCCATCATTCCTGGGCAGTGTGTTGGCCTTCCCCAGGGATGCCCGTGGTCCCCAGACTGCCGCCTAAGTGAACAGCAGAAGATTATCACAGAACTTAGAGTTAGCTTGATGTGAAGAGCACAAGAAGGTAGTTTACCAAGATCCTTTTCAAGATCTATGAAAGTAGATCAGTTGTTATTGATTTTATTGTGTCTGGCTATGAAGTCCTTTTTGGTTGTGGTGTGAAGTGCTCCAGCACGGCAATGAGTGGGCCAAAAACTTGACTGAAATGGGGTCAATAAATTACATGCAGACAAAAGGCACTTACATTCAGACTGCATCAAGTCTCCTGGTAATTTCAGCAAAACAGTCAGAGCAGAAATATGCTGATAATTATTTAAATTAGACTCCAAGCATTGAATTTTTTTCTTCAAGTAACAGCACTTCAGCACTTGTCCAGATGAGTGCTAATTTACCCAAATGGAAAGGTTTATTAAACATGCCAGCCAGTGCTTTAGTAATATTTAGGACAGCAATTTTGCTTTATTATATCTCTTAACAAAGAGGACACAGGCTTCTTGATCCAGCACCAGAGCAGTCGGGGGATGTTGGGCAAGATCCATGTCAGTTCTGCCTGGTCTTGAAGTAAGGTGCATAATTTCTGCTTCAGTTCTGCCTCTTTGCCAAATGCAAATCTGGGGCCTGATTTGAAAAAACCTCTCTGACTTGACTAGATTGAGGGACACTTGAAATCTGGACATTTTCTAGGTACGGGAGCCACAGCACTGAAGCCCAATAGACTGAGATTCTGCTAAAACATCCATTAGAAATGTGCTGCTGCTTTTTTGTCTGTGGGTGCAGATGTTTGGTTGTGTGGCTTCTCCCAGGACTCAGATGAGGGGAATTAGGACTACTTACATGGATTAGAGATAATAGAGAAATGTCTTGCTCTGAGAATCTCCTCACAAATAGAATGATTACATTGTGTGAGTGCTTCATGAAGATCTATCTGGGGGAAAATTTCTTCTAGGCTTTGTAATTCCTCTGAGTCCTGCAGAATAAAGACCATCACCTCCTTTATGTGTGCGTGCTCACCAAGTACACGAGGATTAAAAATATTGTATAACGTACCAAAGTCTATATTGTGTGTTCGTACCTTTAAGGCTTCATCTGAGGCAGAGAGGCAGAGACAGAATTTTGAGGGCTTCAGTTTGCTGCCATTAAAAGTTTTAACAGGAGTGGAAGGAACAGATTACAGAAGTTTTCTGCTGTAGGGCAGTATTGTTTGCGTATATCATGTTCATTGATAACAGTATTTCTCCATCCTCTGACGATTGGTGAGAACTGACATCTCTGTTACATAGTAGATATCTTTCTTTTCTGAAAGTTTTTACTCCTTGCTCCTTCCATAAATATCTTTTCTATCGCTCTCTCTTTCCTTCCTCTTTTTTTCCCCCCAAGATTGCTACTTTAAACTTTTGTACTGCAAAGCTTGAGATTGTCTGGAGCTCTGGCTGTTTGCAGAAGATTTGGAGTTCTTGCCTGCAAATTCTTCCAGAGCAAGGTGCAGCCAACAGTGAGGGAAGGTTTTGGCTCGATTCTGGGCACTTGGTCTGTCTTCAGTACCATCGGGTGAGCAAGTGGTGTCAGAGCAATGAGCAGAAAGGCTGTGGCTGTCCCCCTGTTGTAAGTGCAGATGTTGCATGTCCCAGAGGAGAAAAAGTGAATCTTCTCTAGAGTTAGCACAGAGGCTCTCCAGTCTCCACAGAGAGCTGGAGTCACCCTAGACAGGTGTCCTGTTCTGCTGGAAGTGCAGCAGAGGTTGTTGTAGGGACAACAGTGCTGCCTTACCCAAACGTGTTTGGTGAGAGCAGTTAGCGAGCCCTGCTCTGCTCACGCACCAGCTGCCACATCCCACCAGACAGCTCTCCTCTTCTGGTAAAGCTCACGTTCTCCAGGGTTTGCAAAGTGTTTCAGAGCAGCAACCAAAATAAAACCCAGCCTTGGCTATCGATTTCCCACCACGTGATAGTGTTGCCATTTACAGTCCTGGCAGTTGGCTGCTAGGAATATGACATTTTCAGAATGGGAATATAAATGGGAATAATTTGAAAGAAAACTCTCGCTCTGCATTATTGATGATAACGTGCTTTTTAGCGTTTGGCGTCCCATAGAGAAGTGTGCTGTGACACCTAGTTTGTGGGGGAGCTGCCTTGTGCCAGGGACTGTCACCTGGTATCATCCATTCGCAGATGTGGGAGGCAGCTTAGCCGAGTACTCCCACCTCATCCACCTGTAAAAAGTGTAGAGAAATAGACAGTCTGGGATTCAGTTTTACTGTTCTAGCACCTTTCTTACCACCCTGATTGGAAGTGCTTAACCTCCTCTTCATTAATCAGTTTGAATTTTATCTAAAATTCATCCTCAATGAAGGCAAATGAGATGGAGTCTACTGCTTCAATCTGGGGCTGAAAATGATGGCAGTGCATGCAGGGTTTAGCAGGTAAGAGCTTTAAGAGCACTATGTAAATGCATGGGTGAGGCTTGCCTACCCTGAGAAGTTTTTTATACAGGGATGAGTGAAAAACAAGGCATAAGGGGGATAAGAGGCAGTGAGCTCTGCAGAGTCCTTGGTCTTCTGGTCACTGGAGGAAGTCAGCTTTCTGCCAGATACTCTGGTACAGGGACTCCTGAGAAGTAGTCTTCTATGATCTGCTGAAGTTTAGCCTATGGGGACAGTTACACAGACCCCGATGGGTACACGGCCTCGTGGCCCATCCTGCCTTGCCCACAGGGCAGTCTCACACCTCCTGCCACAGGGCTTTCTGGAAAAATTAGGCAAATAGCCAGGCACCCTGCTAGAGTTTGGCCGAGCCACGTTCTCCTGCCTGGGTATGGAACAAGCATCCGCCTGGGGTAGCTCTGTCCCAGCCAGCTGGAGAGCATCTTAAGTGTCTGATGAGTCTTTCATGGCAGGATTTCAGCCATACCCTTTCCTTGGGAAGAGATAATGACTGCAAGGTGCTCCTTTTGTAACTCCTTCATCTATCCGAAAGCCACGGGCCTTCTCCCAGCTGAGACTCCCTCCCAATGGCTGCGGCTGACAAGGCGGGGAGCTGGGACTGATTGGCTTCGGTTCTGCAGAAAGCCGACGGCTAATTTCCCTAATCCGTAGCACTGAGTCAAAATGCGAAAGTGCCGGCTCTCATCACGCCGCAGCTGCAATTTACCTTGGGAGGGAGAAAGAGGAGCGTGCCTGTGAGAGAGACATGAACTCTTTTGCTGCCTGGATTGCTGGTCTCAACTCCTACTTGGGGTGCAACAGGAATTGTAATCTCACTTGCTGCTTTTTTCCCTGTTTATTTCTTCCCTCTCTTCCTGGTGAGGGCAGATAGTGTGCTTCCATTTCAAGCATGCCCTGCATACAAAGCCTGCCTTTTAGGTGATGCCTCATCTTATTTCAGTGTTCCTGCTCCAAAGAGGTGACTTCTCAGCCTACTTTCGTTTAGGAAAAAAGTGTGATGCAAATAGCTTCAAGCCCAGCCTTTTGGCCCTGAATTGCAACAGGAAGATAGATGTCACCGTGGACCTGGGCCAGGCAAGCAGAGGGCTGTGCTGATGCTGTGGAGAGACCCTTCTGCCTGCTCTGCTGCTCGCTTGTCACCAGGGAAAATGGGGTAATTGTGCTTGAGCACTCCCATTGCCTGATGATGGGTGGCTGAACACTGGAATGGGTTGCCCAGATAAGTAGCAGAGACTCCATCCTTGTGGAGACTCAGAACTGAACTGGACACAGTCCAGTGCCAGTGCTCAGTGGCCCCATCTGAATGGGGACCAGGACTTGTACATATGATGGTATTTTTGTCTGAGGGAACTGACGTGGGTTTTCACACTCTGAACAGAGGAAAGAGGGCTGTGGTAGCAGACAAGCTGCGTGCACTATGTGGGACACCGACTCCTGACTTTCAGCCAAGCTGAGCTGGAAGAGGGAATCTTACAAATGACTTAGTGGAGGTCAGGAGAACAGCATGTCTCCAACTTACTTCATAGGTCTTGTGCAGATTTCACGTGCCAGAGCTAAAATAATATATGATTAGTTAAACTGGCTTTTTTCATGGTTGTAGGAAACAACGCAGCCCTTCAGCTAGAACAGCAGAGCGCACCGATCAGCATTAGCAGGGTGGGCTGTGCTGACTGCTGTCAAGATCCTGTTTCTGAGGAGGCTGGTGGAAACGAGGGAGTCCGAGTGGTGGAACCAGCCCGTGCTGGACCTTGCTGGGCAGAGCAGCCAAAACAGGGAGTGCAGGGAATCTGAACAGAGCACGAGGGCTGCCGAACTGATGGCGGTTACGTGTGCAGGACAACATGTTAGAGAAGTGAAAGAATCAGTCTGGCTGATTTTTCAACAGATGCCTCCAGGACATAGGAGTCACACCAGTGTGGAGATCACCTGGTCTTTCCAGTGGGGTGTCTGATGGAGTTGGGATATTTTTCCTAGTGGACTGTGACAGGGTATCGGCTCTTTATGCATGGAGCTTTATTTAAGATTTCTTTTGCTGCTTTTCTGAATCTAGAGTTTCTGCTGTAGTGAAGAAGGGCACTTAAAAAAAAAAGGGTTGTAAAATTGAATTGTGCAGAATCTGGAATATACCAGGAGCAGCCACACCTGATCTATGGTAAAGAGGAATTTTTCTTTTCCCTGACAGACTTTTTCTGCACTTTCAGTCTGCAGCTGAAGCGGGCTTTTTGCTGTCTTTCCTTATTGTAATCTCCTAATTGGTTTGCTACATTCACTCCTCAATTGTTATAAGCATTAAAGTGCACTAAGTCCCATTAGATAGCCCTTTTCCATCTACATTACCTACTTAAGCAAATTTCAAATTAGGATTTTTTTTTTTTCCTACAACTTCAGCCTTTCTGATGTGCCAAGTAACTTGTGTGTTAGAAACGCTGGTCTCGCAGTTGGTGGGTTTCCAACCTCCCTCTTTTCCTGGTCAAGTCACAAAGAAGTAGTAGCTGATCACAGGGCTGTGTTCACTGCATCCCTCTTTGACTTGGTCCTTTAACGCGTTCTTGTATTGTGGTTTTGTTGTTTTAACAGGAGTATGAATGATTCATTGCTTTCTCACAGCAGAGAGGTCAGCGGGTCGCCCGCAGCCATATCTTATTATCATCTGGAACTTAGTCTGCTGAGGGATTGCTAACCATCTGTAACACATACCGCTCATTTCCGTGGTGTGCTCATAACCTCTGCTAATTATTTATAAAGGGTTAATTAATAGGATTCTGCTCTAAACAGTGACCCAGTGTTCTTTGTTTCTGGTCCTTCAGCTGAAGTAACAGCTCTCTTACTGAAAACAACAGTAATTTATTCTTGAGAACAGGGTTTAGAGGTGATATATCAAAGCTCCACAAAAAACCAAATGTGGCGTTTACCTCTTTCCTCTGATCACTGATTTTGTAATTTTATAAAAGAAAGCAATCAAGTTTGTCTCATTATATTGGTGCTCATTGTTCAATTCCATTATCCTTTTAGGCGTTTCTCTTAATGTTTGTTCCACTGTTTCAGTAAGGCTTGAAATTAGACTAATTCCCCAGATCACTCTTCTTCCAGTTTTAAAGTGTAGATGGAACAGATTAATATTATTAAGTTCTGAAAATCAAAGAGGCAGTAAGGTAGAACCATTACTGTGCTGAAAGAGCCTGTTTGCCCAGTCCCGTTAGCCCCTGCTCTGAAACCAAAAGCAGAGGGCACCTGATACAATTAAAAGGCAAGAGGTCTACTGCCAGTGAAAGGAAACACTTTTTAATACAGCTTGTAGCTAACGAGTAGCACTTGTTGCTCGAGGAAGCTGTCAGAGCAAGAAATTTAGTAGGACACCAAAAAGAGGGGAAGTTGTGAACTAAGTAGCTCTGATGCTGCAGTTGTTGTGAGAATCCTCGCTTGTGTAGTGCTGCTGTTTAACTGTGAGCTCACTTGAGTGATGGAGGCTTTCGGGATCAATGGGAGTGTCTGTAAATCGAGCAGGGGAGAAGTTAAATGAGCAAGGCTGTTCTGTTTATGGCCTTAGGAAGATTTAAGGCAATAATTAGCGTAGCCAGGAAAATTATTTGCCGTCTTGCAGATGGATTTTGTAAGATACATAGTTCTCTCGTCTCAGCCTGAAAACCTGTGACTTGAGTCTTTCTCTAGACCATTTGCAGGATGCAAAAGTTGGTGGGACTCCAGGCCACTTCCACTGCGGTCTCTCTGCTTTTTCTGAAAGATGCATTAAAACTTTCCTGTTCATGCTTTATGAGCACACCACAGACTGAGACAACCTGGCAGTATCTCTCCCTAGAGAGCCTCCCAAGCAGGCATCTCCTACTTCGAGCTCTAACCTGCTTTGTATCTATGAAGTATGATTGGAAGGGAGGAGGAATATCTTTTATTGTACCTACCTTAATGGCCTAGCCAGAGAGATCCTCTGCCTTTTGAACTCTGTCAACTGTTTGGATATTAAATATATGGTTTTGAATTACTAATGGGAAGATGAACAGGTGAGATGAGAATAAGCCCGCTCCTCCAATGGGAATTTTAGGTGTAAGAGGTGTGTGTGTCCATCTTCAGTGCTTCTTCATTCCCTCCATTTTATTACTGCTTTCTAAGCCTTCTCCTTTAAAAGTTAAGCTGTTTCTTAAGCAGTAGTTTTTCACACATTTTACCCATTCTGTCTATTAAAGGATCTTGACCCTTCCACTTCCATCTTTTGGGATAAAAGTAGTGAGTTGTGCCAATTTGGTAGTCTGTGTGTGGAAATCAGTGTGTCTATGAAATGCATGTTCTCTTTGATTGCTTGCGTTTAAGCCTGATTATGTTCAAATCACCCAAACAACACAAACTGCTATGTGAAGTATGATTATCTGTCATCAGAGGCAGACAGAGAGAAGGGGAAACAACTCTTTAGATTTTGGTAGAACCCAGAGAGTTTTTACATGTCAGCTTTTCAAACACCAGCCTGCTGGGAATGTTGTAGACTCTGTTGAATGTTGTAGACTCTATAGAATGTTGTAGACGCTATTTTGTAAGCACCAAACTTGGAGATCTCTGAAAGGGGTGAGGCTTCAATGCCAAGAATGTGTTTTGCATTTTAGTAAATCCACTCCAAAAGTTAGTAAAGTTATACCATTAACTTGCATCCTGCCAGGTTCCACCAGTGTTCATCGATGCTAATGATCTGACATTCCTGTTGGACGTAACAGAGATGAGAACAGGTCTTTTGCCAGCCTCCAGAGAAAATGGAGTAATCCCTGGGCCCAATGCCCGTGTTGCTGCTGAGCAGTGTGTCCCAGAAACCTTGCGCTTGGCCTTGGCCAGGACAGAGTTCTTAATGCATTTCCCTTCCAACAGGAGCATGCAGTGCGCTCTGATCGTGGTCAGGTGGAGTAAACACACTCCTGCTGCCTGGGACTCTCTCAAGGGCAGAGTCCACGCTTTCTGCATCCCTCCATGTGTTTCTTTCAGTGTAATGCTCCTCACCTGGGAGGCAATTTCAGCACCTCTAAAATCATTGCCTCGTCTCCTAGCCCAGCAGTCTGTGGCCACAAAATCTAGCGTCAAGTAAAATAACTTACTTGCCCTCTAGGGCAATAAATAAACAGGCAGGTTGGCAGTACCTGACACCCATCAGGAGGGAGATGAGGGCATCCTGTTATTCCTCCCCCTGGAATCCACTGTGGTACAGGGATGCCCGTGGGATCTCTGTGGGCTGTCCTGCCCGTGGCGTGGACAGAGCCTCCTGCTTTTCCAGGTGGCCAGTCTGGCACTTCTTCATCAGAGCTGTGTTCAGTCAGAACATTTCAAGTATTACAAAAGCAGGTAGAGAGCTTGTCATTTCTCTCCTGTAGTGCTAGGACTATCGCATGAGGAGTCCCACCTGGATCTGGGGTCCCCCGATGCCCAGGTGCTGTGGGAGAAGGAAGGGATGGAGTGGGAGCTGTAACTCCGAGCCCCCACCTTCTCCCTGCCTCTGTGTGGCTGCTGATGATTTGAATTGTCAGCCTAATGCATTCATCCATTTAACTCAAAACTATGTGTGAACAGAGGAGGAGAGTGAGGGCAGACCCTTTGCCTGAAGTGGAATGTTCTCCTTGCAGAATTCTGGCTTTACTGTTTCCTAATTAAGGTCCAATAATGCATTTGGTGGATGGGACTCACAGGCTTTCCTTTGCTGAGGCGGAAGGTGTCTGGTTTGGGAACTCTCTCCTACACATGCGTGTGTGTGTGTTTGGATGTGCATGGGCAATGCCTGGCACAGCAGGTCTCTGGGCACTGTCACAGCACAAAACCACGGCAGTACCACAACGGGCGAGCAGAATGAACGCGGTTTGCCTGTCTTCAGGCAGCTGTGCCCGAAGGTTTCCTTGTCCTCTAAGAAAGCATGGCTGTTGCAGTTTTAGGGCTGTGCTCTCAATCTCTTAAGTAAATTACTAAGAAAAATGGTTGGTGCTATTTATTTCTCCTTGTGCTCTGGTAGTTCTCTTTAGGGCTGTTGTGCTGGATTTTCTTCCTTTTATCCTCTTGTTTTTCAGCATGTTTGCCTTTTTTCTTTCTCTTTGTATTGAGATTTATCCTTTCGTTTATAGAAATTAAATGCCACATCCCCAGCAATCTCAGGCTGAAGCAAAACTAAGACTAAAGAATAGTTTGTTTCTAATTGAGATTGGAAAAAATATCGCTCAATAATGCTTTCAGCTATTATGCGTGGGAATATTTTGATTACACTTGTTGCGGCAAGCCCACATTCTGCCATTGCAGAGGACAAATGAGAGCAGTATTTCCTCCAAGAGGTGTCTATCCTGAAGAGCAGATGGCTCGAGGTGGAAGCCATGTTGCATGTGCATGTACGTCGCTACATGGCGTGCGAGCATGGTGTGAGGAGGCACACAGTGATGTAAAACACTGTCAGGTTTACTTGCCCGCACTGAGCTTTTTTACTTTGTGCTTCTGTAGCCTTTAGCATTACTCAGCTCCAGCCCTTTGGGAATTCCCTGAAGCACCAGGCAAACATCCTCAGTGCCTTTGCACAGTGTGCAGTGAGGGTGCCCTGGAAGATGGGCTGAAGGCTTTTGGCGTGAGTCTATGAATTGACAAAAGACACCTGAGAAAATCCAGCCTTGTATTATTAAGCTTAAACTCTCTGTCTAGAACATAGAGCTCAGCTGGAAAAGTGGTAGGAGCCTGTAAGTAAAAAACAAAACAAACCAAACAAACAAAACACCCACCCCCAAAAAACAGCTGGAAAATGCTACTGCAGTATGAGTGTCCAGCATGGGCAGGCAGGAGAGGAGAATTGTCAGCCGGAATATTCTGGGAGTATTCCTGGAGCTAAACATGATTTGTAATGTCAAAATACAGACGGGTGTGGAAAGGCTTAACAGTTAAGGGCTAGCTCAGTAGTCTTAAATCTGCAGTTGAGCTATAAACTAGCGAAGCCCAGTGTCCATCGGCAGCTTGACTTGGGAGTGCCTGGCGTCTGCGCATGGCTGAGCTCGGCAGTTAACGGCGGCGTACAGCTGGCTCTGGGAGCGAGGAGTTGCGCGGTGACAGACAGCTAATGGGGAGGCAGCTCTGCCATTTGGGAAGGGTTCAGATGGATAGCAACCCATGAAAAGTGCTAAATTTGGAGAGAGAAAAGAGCGTCTGGATGCTTAACGCCATCAGGTGCTCTGCAAAGGGTAGACTGGAATGGAGACTGGTGAGGTCAAGTTAGTCTGCTTAGGTTTGAGTGCAGGACATGGCTGAGCCATGGCATCCCAGCACAGTGATCAATGCAAGGGGTGACAGTGAGCAGCCTTGCTGTCCGCATGGCACCCATGTCCCTTTCTGCTAATTCTGTGCAATGGGAGAGCCGTGAGCCAACAGCTCATAGGCTTTGACAGCTCCCTTGGATGTTGTTAGAGCATTTGAGTTGGGGGTGCCACCCTGCATGTCAGGAAGCTAATTTCTGCGTGAATGCAGAAGAATAAATAAGAATCAGCCAGAGGCACCTCCTGGCAGAGTTGAGACCAGAACCTCGATGTCTGGAGTGAAGTCCTGGTGTCCTCTGAGTCAGCTGCCTCCTGGGCAGCTGAACCAGGATGACGGGCTTGTGTCTCATGTCCAAAACCAGACCCTCTAGAACATGCAGCTCAACGTAGCATTTGTCAGTGCTGCCTTCCTGCTTCTAAAACAAGCATCTGTGCATTCCTGGGCTCCTCTGCCCTTCGTGTCCAAGCTCTGCTTCATCCAGGTATGGTGCTGCAGAAGAGGAGGCTGAGGGCTTGCAGCCTGAGGGCTGAACAGTGCTAGAAGGGTTTCCTATACCTTCTTTAAAAACAAATGTACTTGCATGTAAGGATTGCGTTCTCTTATGGAAGGAATTGTCCTTAGTAGTAAGTGTCTCTTTTCCTACATCTAACTGCTCCAGTGCTGCGTGCCTCCAGGGTCCCCAGCAGCAGTCCGTAGTTCCTCCATCCATGGACTTGCTTCCCATGGTGGTTTAGAAAGCAAAGAGATGAAGTTGTTTGTCCAATGTGAGTGCCACTGCTGTGGCAGGGAGCACAAGTGCCTGTGCTGCCTCTGTGGGTGCAGCGTCCAGGACCCCCTCTTCACCCCAAAGCCAGGCCTGGCACTCGTCCAGTCTCCCCAGCACCATGCAACAGACAGGCAGGAGGCAGCACAGGCGAATGTATTTGTCAGTTAAACATTTGCTCAGCTGGGCAGCTGAGAGTGAGCGAATTCATTATTTTTGTCTCCTTTTTTTGGCTAAAAGGTCAAATTTACATTGAATAAATTTGTGTTCCACACAAACAAATATAAAAACAAATGTAACTGCTTGAATGCGTGCAAAGGGGCATTGCCTGCTAACTAGGGCACTCAGAAGAGTGCTCGCTTATGTCTGGAGGCAGGCGATTACTCTCAAGTATTGTTCTTTTTAGAGCGAGCCTTTACAGGGAGAGCAGAGGAGGAGGTGGACGCTGCAGGGAGGGGGACGGTG
>NW_009698308.1:110083-117026 GCF_000703405.1 Apaloderma vittatum
GCAGCAGCGGCTGCTGCTGCAGGTTTTGGCTGTATCAAGGAGGGCTGGAAGTCAGTAGCCCTAAAATGCAGTGATTTGTTGAGCAAATGGCTGAAATCTGCTGGAGCTGCAGGAGTTTGGGAAGTGCATCATCAGCTTCTCCTCAAAACGAGCCCTGTGGGGCTTTTCTTTTTGGCCTGCAGGCGCATGAGGAGGAGCTGCAGCAGGATGCTGGATGAAGAGGGTTGTCGCAGCCATGAGGAGGAAGGCTGGGCCTGGGGTGCACAGCCAGAGGCAGCCCCATCTTGAGGTTCTTCCCAGGTCTTCAGCTCCACCCTACTTTGTCACGCTGCAACATCTTCTCTCCCAAGCATTCATCAATTTGCAGCTTTCTCTCTCAAATCATCCTGCCCATCTCCAAGCATGGAAACTCTTCCTGGTCAAGGAGTGCAAAGCCACTGCGTCCTTGTCATTTAGGTTTCCCTGGAGAGCTCGGATGCAGATGGAGAAGGGATTGTTCTTACCTCTCCCCCAGCCCCATGTGTGTGCTCAGCATTTCTGTCCTGGCAGGCGTACCTCAGCATTACCCCCCTCTCTGAACGTGGGTTTTCCTTGCGCTGAGTCTGCCTCCCTGCCCACGCAGCACCTGACACGCTGGAGCTGATTCAGAGCACTTCACATCCCGGCTGTGGAGCCGGCCTCTGGCAAGCTGTAGAAACCTTCTGCTGGGCATAGCCAGTGGACAGCTTGGACCTGTGTCTATGGGGCCGCATTGCTGCTCCATCCTACGTGTCTGAGCCTTCTTGCCCTTTGTGCATTGCCAGCCCCAAACACAGTGCCGGGCAGCGCTGGTTGTGCAGCCAGGGAGGAGGTCACCAGGCTTTTCACGTGCTGAGCACAGCTACACGGCGGGTCAGTCATCCCAGACATTTTATTACCTCTATCTGGCCTCGGCCAGGAGCCAGAAAGGAGTTGCATACGCTCCTCATTCACCTCGACTCACCTCACAGAGACCTTTGTTGCCCGTGTGCACGAAGGCCATGGTTTTGCAAACAGCCAAGCCTACTGATACTTGCCAGTAAGCCTTAGATACTGGCTAGCTGCTCTGAGCCCTTCTGGTGCTGGTGGACCCTTCTCTGAGCTGCCTGGCCTCGCCAACCAACCAGAGATGCCCCTTGATTTGTTTTGCATAGATGATTTTCTTCTAGCTGAGCATGCTGGATCATCTCTTGGAGGAGTCAGCACATGGAGAAGGCCAGCAGAAGAGGGTAGGAGCACAGGACCATCCCTCCTCAGCAGCTTTTAAGCATCCCTATGTCTGTGGCCAGCTGAGGAGGGATGAAGAGCTTATTACAACAAGGAGTCCGTCAGTGGTGGACCAAAGAGATGGCAGCTGCTCCAACGAACATAGGTTTGCATCTCCAAGGAAGTGAAGCCATGCTGTGTACTATGTCCTGGGTGGAGAAGAAAGGGAAACTGTTTTGGGGAAGAAAGAGTGAATCTTTCCAGGGCCTCTAAAGGACTTAGGAGAGGGGATAGGTGCAAGTAAGCGTAGTAGAGAGAGAGGCAGATTGCACCCCAGAAAGTGAAACGTTATCTTTCATTACTTCACCAGTACCTTTTATAAACCTTCTTAACTGTTTTCTCTTTGTATAATTCCATCAGGATTTTTCTGTTCTGTCTTAATTTGTCTGAGTCAAATGTGATTTCCAGATAAATGAGTAAAACCAAATCATTCTTCACTCAAAGTTGTGACAAACCTCTAAACCAGAGCCCTGGGGACACGTTAACCATGTGCCATCATGGAGGCTGCACAGCTGAGGTGAAGAGTTCCTGTTGCAGGGCCAGAGGAGAAAGAAGTGTCTTGGTGAGCAAGGAGCCTCCCTGCTGTACATCAAGGTTCTCCGTGCTGCTAGATACTGATGATGGCCAGCTGGAAACCCAAAGGCTTTTCAGGAGGTAGTGACTATGCATCTGGTCCAGGAGTGGTGTCCAGAGACCTTCTGGAGATAGTGGCTGCGGTACAGAGTGAGCTCTGCAGCTGTGTCGGTCTTATTCCAGTGCTGTGTGTGGCCATGGAGCACAGAGAACGATGTGATGTGTGCCACAGGGCTTGTTTTGTCTTGTGCTTCCTCGCTATTGCTTTCATGCCTGTTTTGTACAACTTCTGACTGCTGAAAAGATGTGTTACGCCCCTGGACCTCCCTGTGAGCCTTGGGCCCAGGGCACTGCAGCACTGGGAAACAAGTCTGAGAGTGGAAGGTGAAAGGAGTGACAGCAAATGTTCCTGGTGTGTGTTCTGCACTGTGTGCACTGCTCTGCAGGGGCAGGTCCAACTCCAGGGCAGCCTGTGAAAGGAAAACCTCCCTGAGAGCAGCTCCTACCTGCTTAATACCAAGTGATGTGGGTCCCAGTCTCTCTTCTCCAGTCATTACGCGATGATTTACGGTATTTGCGATGTGCTGTTGCCTGGATAATGCCATTGCTGCAGTTCAGTGAGTTGTGAGTTGGGTTGATTGATTGTATGACAGTGCCTGGAAACAGTTTTGAACCTGAGCATGCTGCAGATGCTCCTCTGTTGTTGACCATTGGGAGAGGGGAAAGCTGTTCCCGTGCTGGTAGTGGCAATTTCACAGCACTGGCTGTGGTTTGAGAATCAGCACATCACTCAGAGCTGATGTAGGGATAACAGGGATAAACCCCATTAAACAAGGACTGCCTGGCTCTTGGGCGCTGTGCTGTGCTGGGGAGCCTTAGCTTGGGTCCTGGTTTTGCTGCTACCGCCCAGGCAAAGTTGGGCATGTTTCTAAATATATAAAGGGGCCTTGGAGGATAAAGCTCTCCCCTGTCCTCTACTGCGAGGATAAATTCATAAGTAACTGTGAAAATTTCCAGCTCTGCTGCAAAGGGCCCTGGAAATACCTGGAAAGGACAATAAATTTCCAAGCTGCGAGCATTGCTTAGCCTAAGCTGCTTTCCATGGTCTCTGCACTGCGATACTGTGGTTTCAGAGTCACTCTACCATTTGTCCTTCAAAGAGCACAGCAAGGAAAACAGTTTCTTTCCTAATTCCAGCATTTATTCTGCTGGCGCCGGTCTGTTCCTCTCGTTTTAGATAGCGTTTCGGTGCTTCATCTATCAGACCTCTGGGTGCCATGGAATCAATCAGGAATTCCAGCCTTGTGCCTGCTAATTGCGCGGCTGTTTGGTGGCTGGAGCTCTTCCAGCTGATAGATGGTGTGTGTGAAGGTTTTACTCCATCTGAGTGACACCCCGGTAAGCAGCACAGCGTTGTGTGCACACTCAGCACTGGGGCGAGGGTAGGGGCTTGCGCAGCCGTGCAGAACAAGATGGGATGTATGTGTGCGGGGGAGTGTGCCCTCACTGCTGCTGGGGGAGCATGGAGGCTGTCACTGTGGGAGCTTTGGCTGTCAAAGAGATGCTTGGTTGACTGGAGCATGGCACAGGCTCGTGTGCGATGCTGAAATGCCAGGAAGGACCCTGCAGGGGTTTGATGGACTCAAGAGTATGATAAATCAGTGGGTCCTCTCTGGTGGAAAGACACTGAGGAGCAGGTATGCTCTGATAAAACCAGCTTGCACCCGTCCGTTAAGTGCTGACCATGATAGCAGAGGAGCAGCATGCAAGCAGGTCCATCTCCCAGCCTTGTAGAAACTGGGCTCAATGGCTGGACTCGAAATAGCTCCAAGGTTTGTGTGGCCTCCATGACTGCACACATGCTGCCCTGAGAGGTTTTCTGATAGCCCTGCTTGGCTGGCTAGTGGGGACTGCCCCAGTACACCTTGGAGAAGCTTTCTTGCATCTCTAAACAAATTTGGATCTGAAGGTAGAGCATATCGAAGTGACAGGTTTACCCTTTCGAGGCACTTTCATTTTGGAGGTTTGACTTGACATGTCAGACAGCTCCTTGGATTGTAACCTGAAAGGGTATTATAGGAGATGCTGTACTCTGGGTGACGTTTTTAATCTTTCATCTCTTCCAGCTAATGTGTTTCTCTGATCAGTTTGCCAGGCAGAACAGCCTCGCTGGCAATGCCAGGTCTGAGTTCTTCTCCCGTCTGCCTCATTCTGCACGCGCTGCCACACGGCTTAACAATTGTATTTTTCATGAATAATTTGTTCTCTCCTCATCAGGTAGTTTGTGTCACTCTGCAGCCACCCGCTTTGCAGAGGGGAACAGCCAAGGCAACGGAACAGCCGGTGACGCTGGTCCTGGGCAAGTCTGCCCTGTACCTTCCCGCACTCAGAACAGGGGCTTATTAATTTCTCCTTCAAAGCAGCATCCTTTGCTGCATGCACGCGCACAGTGTGCTCTCCCTTTTGGCTGTGCTCTCTCAAGGAGTGGCATTTCAATGGTAGCAGGTGAGTTGGATGTTGAGCCCTCCCCCAGGAGAGCGTCTTGCACCTCCATCTGCTCCTCACTGTGACACATCTCTTGTGGAGGTGCATGGGAGGGCAGGGAGGGAACCAAACAGCCCTTGCTCCTGTTGTGCTGGCCTGGGAGTTTGCTCTCTAGTTATCCCCCAGGTCCTAAGGCCGACACAAATTGCCTTGTAAGAGCAGCACCCGCCCTGGCACCCCTGGGGTGGGCATTTTGCAGTTGGTGCTCAGCTGGGGCTCTCCCAGGTACAGCTTTCCTTGGGGAGATTTCTTCGCACTAGAGGTGAATCCCATCGCTGTGGCCCCACCAGCTGCTGCCTGCACAGCCTTCCCAGGGATCAGCTGTGTCCTGAGGCAGCTGAGGGAGCTGGTTCAGGCCTCATACTTCAGCAGAGCAAATAACGGCTTCGATGAACTGTGTTATTTGCCCTGAAAAAATCTTGTTAGCTCTCTGCTGTTGACAGAATCACACAGGATTTCGATGTCAGATTTGCTCCTTGCGATCCTCAGCAGCATCCCAGTTACAGCAGAAATCAGCTCAGATTCCTGTGTTTGCTCAGGAAAGCCCCTCTGCCAGAATAGCACGGGGGGCAGCAGGTCAGGCAGGGGCTGACAGGGCTGCGGGGGTGCCCAGGCCCCTGGCCCTTGGGGTACAGACTTTGGGCAGAGCAATGTCTCACAGGGACGTGGTCCTTGCCAAGCCTTTCCACAGGAGATTGGTGCAAGGTTTTCTTCCAACGTATTTTCTGACTTTTCTCCTATCTTGGTGCAACGTTTCATCACAACTGGCCTTTATAGCTATTTTTCCTTCCAGAAACAGTGGAATTAGCATGTTAAAGAGAGGTGCAGAAAATACATGAATGTTCCCCTGGAGTACCAGCATCTGCAGGTGGGCTTTGTCCATGGGAGCCCTGTCTCTGTCCCGGCACTGCCACCACACTTCAGCACCCAACCCAAAGTACGTGAAAGCTAAGGTGAAGATTTCCTTTGGACTTTCTGGGCTTTCAGTTGAGACCTAGCTCGTTTGTGTAGCTCGTAGTACTGACCAAATCTAGTATAATCATGTTTTTACAGCTGGGGAAACTGAGGTCTAGAGTGTCTGAGACAGGATATGGGTCCAGCCTTGTGGGAACTGGGTGTTCAGACTCTGCATGTCCCAGGAGAGGACCAAGGGGCAAAGGTGCAGCAGCACAACTGCTCAGGAGGGTTCAGGTTCCCTTTTACCATAGCAGAGCTCTTTAATGGCTTTGAACCAGCAACTTTGGCTTAAAGGCCTTGTTCCTGTCTTTTTGATGACCCTTAGGTGCTGTGGTTTCGCAGCCGATTCAGAAGCTCAAAGGCAGACCGGTGCTCTCGGATGCTTCTTGGATAACAGCCCATGGGCTGTCATTTCTGTTGGCTTGTGATACTCAGTGCATGTTTTCAAATATCAACTGGAGTTGTTTGCAAATGCCTAGTAAATCCCAAAATAGCCCCAATTTGCTGAATTTTGTGAATAGCATTCAGCCCACTCCAGTTACAATAGCAGCCTGCCTCCATGCCTCGCCGGAGCTTTGCGGAGGTACAATAGTGAGAGGGGCAACGAGTGAGGCTGGGCGAGCAAATGTTATTATTCCAGCTTGCTGCACAAACAATGGATGCTATTTGTTTTGCTGGCTTCTAGAGCATCTTATTTGTATCGACTCCGATTCTTTTGGTGCATTCCTCGTTTTTCTTTTGTGGCTTTCCACTCTTTGGGGATTCATTGTCCTAGTGAAGTACAGTCCCTTTCAGTTGGTGCTGCGGAGCTGGAGGACTGGTGCTGTGATGTGAATCACCTCCCATCGCCTCTCCCTTGCGCGTGGGTGGGAAGTGGGGGATGTCTTTCTACGAGCATCCCTTCTGCTAACCCGCGGTGGCATGTCCTCAGTTCCCCAGGCTCGTTGGGAAGCCTTGGCAGATCAGGGGCCGCCTTCCCCTCTCGCCCCAAGCTCCTCTTGCTCTGCTGTTTACATGCCGGAAAGTTTATCTGCTGCGGTTTCTTCTTGGAGTCCAGCAATGCGACAATGATGAGGAGTGACAGGAAGGTCACAGCACAGGGGTGGAGAGGGTGGGGAACGTGCCCTGAGCTCGGCTCTGCCTCCCCAGCGCAACTCTGTCTCTGCTGGGGCGGCGGGGACGTCCTTAGGTGCCCTTGGGGCTGCTGGAGATGGCAGCTTTCCCTTTCCTCAGGGGGTCTGCTGCATGTGAGAGAGCCCTTTATGGCTCTTTAAGGTCTTTTATTTATTCATTATCTGTGTTTTATTTCTCATCCTGCTTTTGCGTTGATGGGTGCATTGTGATGAGCCTGAGTGAGCTTCTGGGGCCAGACAGTTGCCAACAGCTCCAGCTCCTCTCGTCATTGGGGGTATTTCCCTGTCCCTCTGTCCTGGGGAGCCCTCGACACCCACCACCCGAACCCATAGGTCCTGTGCTTTCTTTTTATATCAACTGTTGCCAAGTGTGGTGAGCTGCAGACCTGCACTTCTCCTGGTACTTGCTCTGGAAGAAGTAGCATGGCTTGAGGTGGGGATGAGGTCCGGGG
>NW_009698308.1:117049-118566 GCF_000703405.1 Apaloderma vittatum
CGTGGGGGGTGCCCCAACGTGAGTGGCGCCCAAGCCACGAACCCCGATGTGAGCATGGGAGATGTACATGAGTGCAGTGGGATGGATCTTACTCTGCGAGTCGGGTGGAGATGAGACCTACGACAAAGCCCTGGGGTGTTCAGGCTTTATTTGTTTATTTTGGGAAGGGAGCACTAGGTGCTGTCCTCCCGCTCTCCAGCACCATCTGAAGCCTCAAAACGTGAGTGGGATTGGAAAGGGTAAAATTTGTTAGCATCTTAAAAACAAGCGCATTGCTGTCTCTTCAGATTTGCTGTAGGCTGATGGACTGCTGATCCGCACCAAACAGTCGCTGCCCGGCAGAGACCACTCTCCGAGGCTGGCTGCGGTAATTGCAGGGCATGGCGCTCAGCGTTCATATCCGAGCTTGGCATCTATATCTAATCTGAAAATAAGTCACTATATATTTCATTAAACCAGCTGCTGCTGCTTTTATTTGCTTGTTTTGAATGATGCTCTGTTCTATTGAAAACCAATTTGTTTAAGAAAAATGGTCTGTTTGTGTTAGCAGCCTTTGCCCTGCATGGCCCATCCTGGCCCATCCCTCCCTCCATCAGAGACTCTGCGCAGTGGGGTTGAGCCACCATCCATCCACTCTGCAGCAGGAGGAGGTGACCCCATGGGTGATGTCCTGGGACACACATACAGATATCCTGGCTGTGCAACAGCCCCCTGATGTTGAACAAATCACCCACAAATGGTTCAGTCCCTCCATTCCCTGTCTGTAAAGGGGAGATGGAGCAATGAGTTTGGAGGTCCCTGGGTTGCCGTGAGTACCTCTGGGTAGGCGAGCTGTCAAGATTTGCCCATAGTTTGGCCAAGATGAGGTGAGTGGGCTGGTTTTACCACTTTGCCTGCTGGAAAGCTGCCTGAAGTAATTGCCTAGCCTGCCGTGCTCAGCTTAACTAGGTCTCTTTGACCATGACACAGTCTCAAAACAACAGCAAATGAAACCTGTTAACTTTCTGGATAGAACCCTGCACCACCTCGTTGAATTCTAAACTTGCAGGAATTATAGTTTTAAGCTTCATGCCGCAATTGCATGTGGAAGCAATGTACTTTCCTTGTAAAGTGGAATTTGAGATTCTTAAGTCATCTCATGGCTGAGGGGCTGTTGCTGTGCAGAGAGAAGCCCCCAGCCCCTGCCCTGAGGAGGGAGAAGGGATGCCACCAGCTCAGATTGGCCGGAAGGAAACATCTTATAGTTGAAACCTCGCACCCTGGTTTCGTGTGTGTTAACATAGGGCAATTAGGAAACTTATTTCCAGCCCGCTGTTTGCAATGACAGATTCCTGAACCCCAGCCAGAGCTTCGCGGGAGGAGCTGTCGTGAAAGAGGAAATAATGGGAATCTCGGGCTTTTTATAGCGCTGCCCGTTCTCTCTCAGCTGCCTGTGGGGAGCCTGATGTCCCCGGCACCACACGTGATGGGAACCCACTGCAGGGTGGGCGGCTGAGGGGGGACCTGGCTCCGGGGGA
>NW_009698308.1:118579-137799 GCF_000703405.1 Apaloderma vittatum
GACAGCAAGCCATGAGGTTGAAGCAAGCTGGTCACCCACCTATCCAAAACTTGTGTGTGCCAGGACGCGCTCTGTTGGCGGGTGCTTCCCCATCCTCACAGCCAGCAGCTGCCCAGCTGCTTGCTGCCTGTAAGGGGTGCAGGTATTTGGAAATTTTAGGAGCTAATGCTGACTCTCATGCCTCATCTGTTAGGTGGTTCAACTGGAGATGCTGTGACAGAGCCCTGGCACAGGCTGCCCAGGGAGGTTGTGGAGTCTCCTCTGGAGATATTCAAAATCTGCCTGGATGCGTTCCTGTGTGACCTACTCTAGGTGATCCTGCTTTGGCAGGGAGCTTGGACTAGATGATCTTTTAAGGTCGCTTCCAACTCCGAACATTTTGTGATTCTGTGAATCGTGCCTGGTTCTCAGACTGAAGTAGAGCTCTGCTGGACATGTGAATCCAGGTCCTAAACCACTTAACCACTTAGATGCCCAAAAAATCTCTAGAAAAACCTTAGCTTTGCACCCAAGTGAAACAACAGAGAGGCTGAAAAATTTTATTTTTTTGTTGCTTTAAGGCTTTAGGACTCTTCTAGCTGGCTGTGAACCACACAGCCAGGAGTGGAAGAGAGAACCTGCTTTGCTGTTCCGACCTTAGTCTGCCTCTCCCTGCTCTTACTGTCTTTTCGCTCTGGTTATTCACTTCTTGGATAACTCAGTTTTTCAGAAACTAGTCCTTTCTTTAACCTTCCACCCCTCAGGCAGGACTGGGCTGGAAGTGGGCGGCCCAAGGGCAGGACTGTGGCAGGCCAACACGAGGACTGGTGATGGGAACGGGTCAGTGAGCTGGGGCTGGGTGAGCGAACACTACAGAAAAAAATGTACAGGAAATGGCAGTGTGGGAATTTAATTTTATTTTAATGAGAATTTAATTTTACTATAAGAGCAAAGGCTGGGCAGCGATAAGGGAAGGAAGTGGATCTGAGACTGGTGCTGGAAACAGTTTTGTGGTTGTTACCTGCGTGGTGCAGCACTGGCTATGAATGTGCTGGGGCTCACACGAAAAGCGTGGTCAAGTTCACAGGGAGGATGGGTGGCTGTGGATCTCGGGTGTCCAAAGATCCAGGTGTGGGAACGAGTAGGAGCTGTTGCTGGAGGCAACGGGATCTCCTGGGGCATATCTGGAGCTCAGGGCTGCAGAGGCTATCTTTCAGTTTGATAAAGAGGAGGCTGAGGGGGGATCTCATCATGCTCTACAATATACTTGAAAGGACATTGTAGAGAGGTTGGTGCTGGTCTCTTCTCACAGCTAATTAGGGACAGAACCAGGGGGAATGGTTGCAAGTTGCAACAGGGCAAGTTTAGGCTGGATATTAGGAAGAAATTCTTCATGGAAAGAGTGGACAGAAAGTGGACAGAAAGAGTGGTCAGCCCCTGGAACAGACTGCCTGGGGAGGGGGTTGAGTCACCATCCCTGAATGTGTTCAAGTGTCGCTTAGATGTGGTGTTGGGTGATATGGTTTAGGGGTGAACTTGTAGTGTAGGGTTAATGGTTGGACTCGATGATCCCAAGGGTCTTTTCCAACCTGAATTGTTCCATGATTCTGTGGTTCTATGATTCCCTACCTTTAGATGCAGCCTCTTGGACTGGCCTTGCTGCTGATAATCTTCTCTGGAAACATTGATGCTCCCTCAGTTTTGGAAGAGAAGAACCCGGATTGGTGTCCGTGTGCTGTCCCCTGCCTCACCTTGCACCTGAAGATGCAGGGACATTTGTGTGAGGGCAACAAAAGGTGTGGTCAGAGAATGTAGTCATAAAGCCCCTGACCTGGTTCTGCATCTCCTGCTTCTTTCCACACCTTTTCTGTGCACCTCAAGGTCATTGGGCTGTTGCTTTCCAGAAATTGCATTTTCCGTTCCCCCTCGTTCTCGTGTCAAGCCAAGTCCAGCTGCTGCACAGCCACTGCGATTAAAGCATCCTGGCTCTTGCTGCGATGGCAGAGTACCTCCAAGTGTTTCTTTCTTTAATATGCTCAGCCTTGTTGCCCGGTAAGAAGCTGATCGACCCCTCCAGATACAGGTGGGCACGTGTTAAACACTGCCTTGTCCCGAAAGCACCAGCGCAGGAGCCCCTTCACAAGGGCATCTCCCCACTCCCCCACATCTGGTTGCACCCCTGCACTCTTCCTGCCCCTCAGAGCAAAAGCTCCGGAGTGGGAGTGCACACCCTGTGGTCTGTCCTCAATTAAAGCCTGCTTGCCTGTTGGTATTTCAGAGATGAAAATGACCACAATCAAGGGCATTTAAATTAGGAGTGACAGTGTAGGAATGTGCTGTCATGCTGGTTACCGAGGGCTCTTTCAGCGTGGTGCTGAGATTCAGGGATGCCACTTAAAGAGCATCCCTCTTCCGTCCTTGCTTTGTGTGGTGCGGGCACAGAGAAGAGCAGGATTTACTTGTCAAAGAGGAGGAAATCGTGAGGGCTGTATTTGGTGCTGTTAACTGTCAGCGTAGGATAAAAGACCAGCTGGATTCATAAACTGTGTGTAACCCACCTTGGGGACAGAGAAATCTTGGCTGCGGTTCGGGAGGGAGTTTTCATCAGGACTTTGTAGGCATGGTCGGAGCTTGCGAGACCAGAGCTCTGCTACTGATGCCGTGTGGAGGTGGCCTGTGCAGCAGTGCAGCTCTCCTCCGTGCTTTCTGGGGGGCCTGGGGAGCTGCACCCCACCTCAGCAGCCCTGCGACACCACGCTGGGGTCGAGGGGACCCTGCAAAGCCCCAGACCCCACAGGCCTCTTCCCTCTGCATCCTCCCAAAGGGAGGAACCTGTGGCTTATAAAAGTGAAACATAAACTGTCATTAATTGTTTTGGTCTCCATGACTCAAACGTAAATGACGCAGTGACATCTGTCTGAGCTGGCAGCCGAGGGGAGGGAGCTGCTGCCAGATTCCACTCATCCCCATTGCTGGGGAAGCCCAGCAGCCCATGAATAGTCCCTGAGCGCAGTACGAGAGGAGGGTACCAGTAGCCCTGGGCTGTCCTACTGCAGCCCACAGCAAGGCCACTGCTCCAGAAACTCCTCCACACTTCTCTCCACAGCTACGGTAAAACGAATTAATGGTAACGATAATAATAATTGCCAGCCAAGCCACACAACAACATCCAGCATAAATCCTAGTGCTTTGCTGGGTAGAAATTGCTGGTGCAAAGGTTGGGAGCAGCCCCTTAAAATGCAAATTGTCATTAGTGATGCGGAAATGATGTGGTTGTAGCCTCTTATCCTCGTTGTCTCCACTTGTAATCAGAGGACTGAGTGTCCCCCTCCCTGTGGCAGGGTGATGGAGCTGACTTGAGTGGTTTTGGGGAGCAGCACACAACTTCCTAGAGAAGCAGGTAGCAAGTGTCCTTCTCGGCATCCTAGCGGCACAAATCAACTCTACATGTGGACAGATTTCCTCCCAGTAGCCTGCAGTCCTTTTGCTTCTCAGCACTTTTCTTTGATTTTCTATAAAGGTCTCTCCCTCCCCACTCCAGCTTTCATTATTAAATGGGTGGTTTTCTATCTGGTGCTTTGTTTTTGTGACTGTGGTGTGCACGCTGTTGCTCGCTTAGGAGTCACCAGTGCTTTTGAGGGTCAGAATCTGGGTGAAGGGTGGCAACATTTCTCCATTACTTTCTTTCCTCCTCTATTCGTGAGGCTCTGCGGAGGATCGTGCTGGTGAGCTGTGCCGGGAGGGTGCTCCGAGGGCGGCCGTGCAGCCGTCGCCTCCTGCACTCGGCCATGTGCACACACGTGGCTGTGTGTGCCGCTTGCTGCACGCTCACACAGCTGAACTCATTTCTGAAAGGCTCAGCTGCTTAATAGCAGCTGCTCCTGAGGTCAGAGCTGTTCTTCATGCAAGAACAAGCCCTGATCCCCTGCTAGAGAAGGTATTAGTGGCAACCGGCTTTTGCCCAGAGCCTTATTTGTGCTACCTGTGCGTGGAGACACAGAGAGAGGGTCGCTGTTTTACGCATCTGTCTCAACGCCATCGGAGAGGATTTTGCAGAGGTAGTTCCCCAAGGATTTTGCTAAGTGCTGTTCTTCCCAATAATTTTCCAAATGCCATTTGTGCTCTCAGGGTTTTACTGAGAGCATTAACAGCACAAAGAGTGTACTGTGGCTTTCTTGAGTTAACTACAAGCAGCTGTTCTGGTTTGAAACTCAATTTCCCTCTTTTATGCTAAAGTTGACCATATTTCTTAGCAAGATCTGCTTTTGAAAAGGAAATATGCATAAGGGCTCCCTGCAGCCTCTGTTTCTCCGTGCCGCCCTAAGTTGCCATGCTGGGAGCATCAGTGGGGTAAGAAATATGAGTCGCATTGGTGAGTGGGTTTGTTTGGGTTTGTTTGTTTGTTGGGGTTTTTTTGGCTGAGAACTATACCGACTCTCACCAGCTTTTCAGCCAGGCACAAAGCACACCAAGTGCCACTGACATTGTCTTTGCTGACCTGAGCTGCACCC
The DNA here is from genome assembly GCF_000703405.1 of Apaloderma vittatum. Lineage (NCBI taxonomy): Eukaryota > Metazoa > Chordata > Aves > Trogoniformes > Trogonidae > Apaloderma > Apaloderma vittatum. The sequence goes on from NW_009698308.1 coordinate 123,070, forward strand.
ATCCCATCGATGTACAGGTGGAAGGCTCTGCAGCTGCCAGCTCTTACTCCGGGCCCTGGCTGCAGCATGTTACAAGCCTCATCTCTGATTAGTATTGTACTATCTTATTTTTGTTAAAAGTAACAAAAATTGAAGCCCAGTCCCTGTTCCGCGATGTGAGTAGCATTTAAAGTTGATGATGATTGCAGTTCTTTTAGCCTCTTTTGTTGCACAGGGTGGTTTAGTATGTTTACCCACAGTATTTTTGGCATGTGGGTTTCACAATTTGTTTAGCAATGTCAATACCATCTGGAGCATCATCTATTTAAAGTACATTAGAGAGATGAGGAACAACCTATCATATTTTTCCATAGGGTGCATCAAGATTGGAAATGAGAGTCATTCAGAAAGGTTTAATGGGAAAGAGATGTTCGTTGCACTGCATGCTCATCTCTTATCATGAGCGGTTATGGCTCTGGTGCCGTTCCTCTGCTGCTTTTTCTGATTGTATTGTGCCGCTGTATAATATCTGCCTCGAAAAGCAAACAAAGCTGTCTTAAAGGTTGGTGAAGGGACAGTACTTTTGACTTATACCCCTGAATTGAGTAGGATGGCTTGCAGAGGATGTATCAGTGGAGAGGATATCAGATGAGGTCTGTGATAAAGGCTGCGGGGAGGTCTGTTCCTCCACTGCTCATGGAAGTTAGTGGATGCAGTGTAGGGATTTGATCCCAGTTACTGTTTTTTTGGGATGCTCAGAGCCAGACCTGCTACTGAACAGCTTTGTTGATGGCTGTGGACCTGACGAGGGAAGAGGTGGGCTCCCATGTCACTCATCCATGGACTGAGCCCTGGCTCATGGCAAGCTCCAGCTGCTGAAACGGAAAGCTCTGGTCCTGCTATGTTGTAGACTCCCTTTCTTTTGAATAGCACCAGAGTTCAGCCCCCCCTTCAGAGGCACCTACAGGGCTCAGGGCACAGGGTGGATGTGGGATGGTGCAGCCTATCTTCACCAGCAGCGATGGGGACCCAGGGAGGGTCTGGGCATATAGGCTTCACAGGTCCTAGAAATCCTTGGAAATCTTTTCTCTGACAAACATGCTGTCTGTGGTAGTGTCCTCAGGTGCACATATGTGGGGCTCTGCGAGCCTGCGAGTCTAGTTTCTTTTCCTAGTGCTGGGACTGCATTTGGCAGGGGTTAGCATCACCATGCTTTCAGTGAGATCCCAGTTTCTGATCTTTGTAATAGCACCGGTGACACTTGGCAGCCCCAGCCGGCTCAGAGAGGGCGGCTCCACAGGGGAGGAAGCACAGGGCTTGGGACTTGGCTTGGCTCGGCTCTGACGGCTCTTTGGCCTCACTGACAGTTCAGTGATGGTTGTAATTCCACCCGGTGAACCCTCAGAGGGGTGCAGAGGGAGGCTTAACGCACACACGCTATTACTGACAGTGAATCATTCGCGAGCGTGAACCTTCCTCGCTGCACGCTCCTGCCTCCCATGAGCCTGGGGGGGTTTGCAGGGTATGGTGGGGCTCTAAACACAGCTCCTGGTGAGGGGAGCAAAGCCTCTAGATGATCTGGGGACAGTGACGTGGGATTATGGATAGATTCTCCATCTTCAGAGGCTGGAGATGATAATTTGACACTTATGTGGCATGAAATCCAAATGGATCTTAGCTGAAGGGTCCTTGCGGTACACAGGCCCCTTGAGTGCCTGGTCGCAGCTCAGCGAGATGTGGTCCCTCTGCTGTCCCCATCACCTCTCCGCTGCTTGCAGTTCATAAACCACTACGCTGCTGAAGGGCACTCTCCTGCTCTGCATCAAATGAGAGTAATTGAATTTCCCGTTCCCTCTGGTATTTAACATTATTTTCAGGTCGTGTTGGCATTAACGAGAGCCTGGCCACAGTTTGCATAAGGATATTTATAGGCCCCTATGCAGATGAGAAGCGCTGTCTCCTCGCATCACGTGCCTGGCTTGGACGAATAAATTTCACATTGTTACTTTGAACTGGGTCACCAGAAACTTCAAAAAAAATATTCCTCTGATCGTTTTGATACAGGTTGCTTAACAAGGGAGATAAACTAGCATTTCAACACAATTGTAGGGAGAAATGAATTTGCAGAGCCCGAGGCGGTGTCGGCGTGGTGGAAGCTGTTCTGATACATGCTCTTCAAAGCTTCCTACTTTTTGCCAGCCTTAGCATTTTTAATCATTTTGCTGGCTGGCATTCATCTGGTGAGAGTATCAAAGCGCTTCTGCAAACGGGTGAGTGTTTTACCACAACCATTAGTACAATCCTGCGCTTCTCAACCTCTTCCCCTTCAGGAAGCTGCAAGGAAAAATGCTTGGCATTTTAAGCTGCAGGGGGTTTTGCCTTCTTGTAGAGGACAGGCTTTAATTAGTTTTTGCTGCTGGATTTAGGGATGGCAGTTTGTTTATTAGAGGAACTTGAGTTAAGCCTTATGGCCCAGCCGCTGCTGTGCAAGGTTCCTGGCAAGGTGGGAGAGTGAACCAGTGGCCCGCAGGAAACCTCCCAGCTCCTCCTCCAGCTGAAGGAAAGGTCACATTCCTGGTGCGGGGAAAAGTGTGCGTTAGCTCTTGCACGTGCCCTCAGAAATGCTCTCCTGCATCACTGCATGCAGATAAATACCTGCCCTCAGGCAGCCAATTGAATTTGAGATCCAGGTAATAATTAAAATAATTGCAGTGTGCTTAAACAGAATGGTGACCCACCGAAATCTCGGCATGCTGGCTGCACATTCATCACCCCGCAGCCCGAGGTCCTCCTCATTTATTTTAGCGCTGGCAGAGTGTGACAGATCCGTGCGACTGGAGCTCGAACAGTTGCCGGAGCAGCGGGGCCGGGAGCCTGGCTCTGCTGCCAGAGGAGGACGTCTGTCCTCCGGTCTCATCCGCTCCTTTCCCATGGCTAAAAAAGTGATCCGAATCATACCATGATATAACCTCTCAAAAAACACTTGTTAAGCTGTTGCTTGAATTTATTTTGGTTTTGGTTTTTAATGGCTTACCAAGGCGTTCAGATGAAGCCATCCAAATACTGAATTTCAGCCTTTTTACACAGCTTAAAAAGGAAAAATGACGAAATTGCAAAGTGCACCCGTAAAGTTTCGATGAGGCATCAGATACAAAGCCCCATCTGAAATGAAGTATGCAGGTGCAGATCCTGCAGTAGAGGCGGCACAGGAGCGGGGAGGGTTGTTTTCCCCTTGTCGCTGAAGGGAGCGACAACTCTGGGGATTAGATGAGTCACACAGGTCACCCGGGGGGACAAGAGCAGAGCAGAGGGTTAAATCCTGGACACCCAAGTCCCATCATTTTAGTTAGGAGACCACCCTGCCAGGATTTGGTCCTCAGTGATGGGCAGAGCTGATGAAGGTGCAGTTGTTTTTAGGAGGCTGTTTCACTCCATGGTTAGCTTTGGACACAGCAGTGCTATCTAGATTTAGGAGCTTTTGCCTGGGATAGGGCAATAAATCATAGCTAACTTTGGATTAATCATTTCTGTGAATCTCTGTGTGAGGATGGCACAGATTTCCCTATCGGGTTTCACGTAAGTCATACCAACTGTGTGGAAAGAGTATTTTCCTATCAAGGAAGCTAAATAGTTCATCTGTGCTACTGGCTGTCCTAATATGTTTGAGAAGTCTTTAAAAAGCCCAGGAGAAATAATTCCAGATTACTGAAAGCAATTTGTCTTGTAGAAGACAAATGTGCCTGCGTTTAACTGTCTCTCTGTATTTTGGGTCTCTCATTTCTAGGGATGTAATTGTGAGATCTTGTATTCGGAGCTCCCTGCCCACCGTGGTGGCTTTCTGACTGCCAGCCGCGCTGCAGGAAGAGCCGACCCAGAGGAGGAGGTAGTGCCTGCTCCTGAAACGTGTTTGTCCCTGCCCTGGGAAGGGAAGATGGGTTCAATCTTATGAGCTGAGTGCCAGTTTGCTTTCTGCAGCTGTGCACGAACTTGCTGGGGGGATGCGCTTGACTCTGGACCGCTCAGCCCCTGCATGGGGCCACCTGCCCCACTTGCCCAGCTCCAGCCTCCCCGGGCCCTGGTGCAGAGCTTTTTGTTTATGCCGTGAGAAGCTGTTGAATTTGTCAGGAGAAACTCGTTCCCCAGTAATGGGCTGGGAGCTGCAGGTGGTCCTTGCAGGTCCTGTGTTGGGTGCTGTGCAGAGGGACCTGGGTGCAGGTGGCCTGGAGCTGGGGCCAGCCCTGCTCTCTGTGCTTGCCGCAGGGCCGGGGGCTCATCTCTCTGACTTGTGCTGTACAAGTAAGTGCAGATGTTTTAAACAAAAACATGTTGCAATGGGTGTTCCTGCAGTGTCAATCAAACAATGACATTTTCACAGGGTGAAGCTTGCTGAGACAGCACTGGTGAGCAGCAGCCTCACGCAGAAGGGTTATTTCTACCTGGTTTTAAGCTGCTACCAAGAATTAGTCTTTTATATCCAGGACAGTACAGTGTGGGCAGCAAAAGTAAGACTTCAAGCTGCCGGTGAATAATTAGGTTTCATGCCTGGGGACCCACAGCGGAGAGAATAGCATCAGCTGGTCTGAGGTTCAGCATCTCAGTCCAAGAATCAGCATCTTGGTCCAAGGTTCAGCATCTCGGTCCAGTCCCATCTCTCCTCGTGAAGCCTGTGGCTCAAGGGGGAGGCTCTGTGGGGCCGTACCCAACTTCTCAGCAGGGCTGTGCCCTTGTAGGCTTACACAGATCACAGCTGAGCGTCTGAGCTGAGCAGGCTGGGGGCTTGCAGTTTGGAGACTGGTAAGCATCTGAGATGTTCCTGTGGGAAGGTCCCTCTTTAAAATAAGCCTAGGAACATGCTCAGAGAGTTAATATCTGCTGTCTTAAGGAAAAAATAAAAACGTAAAGAGGGTTTGCTGCTTCTCCCCAGCAGACTTTAATGAAGGCTCCTACAGAGTGTGGCTTAATCGCTGTGAAATTATCGCTTCATCTGTGTGATATATCTCTGTGTCTGTATCGGATCCCTCTGAGCGGTTCGGCTGTCATGTCAGCTCCTCCACGCTGCCAGGAGTGACTCGTCTGGCCCCCTCCTTGCTTCCCCCTCACGTTTAAGATAACATGGAGGGAATTTTTCAACAGACACAAGATGGTAATCCATAAAGATGGATTTGCATTAGTCTAACAAAGGCCGAGACGTTGACAAATGAAAGCCTTGCCTACGCGAGGACTTGCTGCACTGGCGAGAGCGCGCGTGTGCCCGTGGGGATGCCCTGGTCCAAGCGAGATGTGCTGGCAGAGGTTAGGAAGGGCTGCCCATGTCCTGCCGCAGCAAGGGCTTGCATTGCTTTACCACCAGCAAACGGGGCTCCCGTCCCGAGCTCTTGGGCTGTTCTCACGGTATTTGGCATGAGAACACAGCATGCAAATCTTAGAGGGTGGCAGGGCAGGCTGGAAGTAGAAGAGTTTCTGTCCTACATGTGAATTACTCTGCTGTAGTCACTGTAGTGTTATTTTTCAATTCTTCTTGGCTGCGTGTAGTTATACATCTCCTGTTTGGAATAATCCTATTTGTGTTGCACTAACAATAGAAATACTGCAGCGAGCATCAAAGCTCATGTAAGTCATAAGCGTTTTGTTTCATAATCTCAACGTGGTGATGATGATGGTGACCTTTAGCTGTCCGCGTTTCCGTGTACCTGTGTCTCATTCTTATTAAATATCCTTGCATTCAAATCTCTTGCTAATCTAATCTCCCCATGTGGCTGCTATATAATTATCTCATTTTGTAAAATATTGCATCTGTCAGTCTCCCCCCTTACTTGTGGAGCAAGGGAGGGGGAGGGAGAGAGGGGGGCAAAGAAGCTGCTGGAGGAGGCAGCAGTAGTCCCACTTAAGCGACAATTTGTACAGCGTCGGTTTGTAAGCGCTGTCGCATGTCCCACCTCCGAAGGACCACGTTCCTGTGACCACGGGAGGCTGGGAAAGGTGGCCTCAAGCAGGAAATATGCTGGGGGGGTTTGCCCATTTTGGAGTTTTTAACAGATTTTCGGCTTAGGTTTTTTTGTGCTCACTGTGGTTGTTGCCCATTTAACCTCTGATGCTGTTTCCTGCTATGGCTGGAGATGAGCAGCAGCAGCCCAGGACCAAAAGCCCCTCTCTGAGTGGTCGTCTCTGCAAGGTGGTGCAGGGCCCTTCCATGTGGAGCCACCCTCTAATCAACAACTTAAAATAAAAAAGTGAACATGCAGCTGTTGTCTTTATTGGTAATAACACAAAGCTTTGGGGAATGAAAAGCCACAGGGCTCTCCATTTTTGTAGAGCATCCCCAGGGAAGGACCAGAGCACATCTGCTCTGGCAGGTCCTTCCTAGAAATAACAAGTTTAATTAATCATCCTGTTTTCATTTCTTAAACTATTTAAATTCTTTTTTTCCCCTCAAGGGATAATGCATTGCTGCCTTTTAAATAAGTGCTGCAGTTGTAAACTCCTGCCATACTTCTGTCTGGGAGCACATCTGTCTTCTGGCTTGGAGCACATCTGTCTGCCTCCCAACCCGTCGCTCCTGCGTTCTGGCACAGTGGGAAAAATCTGTATTTCAGAAAGGAAGCGCATGGATACTTCCAGACTGCACAGGGTGTCAGATGCATAGCCCTTTATCTTCTAAACCCCCTTATCTTTTAATTCTGAGACATTTTTGTCTGACAGTTCATAAATTAAAAATGTTTCTTAGGTGACTCTTTGCTCCTGTTTCATATGTATTTCATGTAAAGACTTTCCAGGCGTTTGAGTTCTGTGAAGAATTATGCAAAATGAGAAGCTCTGGTTTTATGTTCTTGTGGGACGCGCTTGGCACGCTGCAAACCATGACACTACAGTCAGTGACTGTGCACTCTAAAAATACCGAGCTCTTTATGGAGAGTTGTAAAATGTTCCTGTAGCTTGAGTGTCACCCTGAAAACACATCAGATGTGTTCATTTATCACACTCGGCTCTGAAGTTCGGTGAAGTTCGTGTACTGGCCCTGACCTCGTGCGGCACTCTGGTGGCTAAGGGCAATTTTGATGCAGTAGCGATCTCTCTAATGATGTGGTAATACCTTGAGTGCCAGTTGGGATCACCTGCATCAGTGATGGTGCCAGTGGTGGGTACCAGACATGTGGATTTATGTAGAGGTGCCTCCATAGCGTGCCTCGATCATCTTTGCAGCGATGGACCTCTGGGACTTTGCCAGACCAGCGGCTGGGAAGTTGCTGAGATGCTGCAAGCACCCGATTTGCGTTGCTGTGCTGCTGAGCCCCAGGTCTCCTCCAGCACATGGTGGGCACCAGGTGCCAGACCCTTGGGGATGTGCCACCTTGGCACTGAGTGGGCCACCACCTCTTCCCTGTGTGTGTGTCTGTGTGTGACAGGTGCTGCTCCAGGCACACAAGGGTGAGTCTCTCCACCCACAGCTGGTAGCCCCTCTGCCCCTCCTGCAACTTGTCCTGACTGCTCCAGTGCCCATGCAATTGGGTTTGTTGCTGGTTTTCTTGCTCCTCTTGCTGTTTCTGTTGTTTCTGCCTCCTCCTTCCCTCTCTAGAACATGGTCACAGCCTGTGATCATGAATAGTTTTCACCACCACCTTCTCTTACTGCCATTTATCTTCAGGCACTGCTTGTTTGTCCCTGCCCCATTACACCTGCCTGACCTGCCTCTGTCTGATGTTTCCTTCCCCGCACCGTGTCCTTCCCATGCTTCTCCCAGACCTCCAGGCCATCATCCTCAGGGTCGCTCTCCTGTTGGGCTGCCGCAAAGGTATTTTTCTCTTTTCTGTCTTTGCAAACTGACTGCTCTTCTTCAAAATACCCCCTCACCAAGGCCTTCTGCTGTTTGCCTTCAGCTCTCTGCCTGCTCCCTCTGTTCTCCCTGAAGTGCATTTCTCCATCTTGTCTCATGTGCCTGCCACAGCCCCCAAAAATACAAGCAGAGCTCCTCAATGACTCCCACTGACAGTGGCTTTTCAGCTGTGCTATTTGCCTGCGTGGCATGGCAGGAGCAAAATCCATCTCCCATAGGCAGCTCTTTGCACCTCTGTGAGATTTCAGGGAAAGTATAGCTGCATGTATATTGATAAGATGTACAGAGCAGAGAGGACAATTGAATCGCCGTGAGTAGAGCATGCATCAGTGTCCCTGACAATCCAGTAATTAGCTGGCATAGAAGAGCGAGCAGCGAAATGAGCCCGGCAGCTTGTTCGCAGGCATTAGGGGCTGACTCCTACGGAGTACCTGCTTTCTGCTCTGACATCTGGGTCTGCAACGAGACCTGATGGCTGCTTTCACTTAAAGTCACCGTCACCTTGGAGATCGCTAACAACGAGCAAACGCGCAGACTGCAAATCCTCGTGCAGGCGCCTGCGGTCCCGACCTGCCACAGAGCGGGATGGGGTGGGGGGTGCCCCCGCTCCATCGCTCTCTCGCCCCCCTTGCTCTCAGCAGGGGACATTTGCAGAACTGAGGGGGCTCAGACTTGCAGAATCATGGCAGTGCCTCAAAACCTCGTTACTGGATACTCTGGGTCTCTCTCCCTTCCTTTTCGTTCCGAGTTTTCCATGTTGCTCCTAAGGTGCATCTGTGGTGGACGTGTCTTTGCCTTTGACCAGGGTTGGGGACACCAGGGAAGCAGTGTCCCCATCCGCCGTGCAGATGTGTCTGATGAGTCAGCAGACACGTGTACAGGCGGGATATGTCAAGGAGGGGCTTGCACAGCGTTTTTAACCCAAAGTCTGTTGGGGGAGATGGAAACTTTGGGTGAAATATTTCTGCTTGGGTTGTCCAAAGCACTGTGGTATGGTACCTCAGCACAGGCTTCTAAAGAATTAGCCTGCTTTGGAATAAAAGAGATGATGGATAATTGGATAAATGAGAGATTAAAAGGTATATAGTAAGTTTTCACAGTGTTGTTGAATTCCCTGCAGAATCAAGGCTGTTCAGCATCTTCATATATAGTCTGGGAAAGGAGGCTGAGAACAACACACCAAAGGTGCCTGATGCTTCTGGCTTGGGTGGTGAGAATGAATCGTGCAAAGAGTTGCAAAGGACGTCAGGTAGCGAGCGGCTGCCCGGTGAAACAGGGGATGAAATCCAGTGTTGTTGAGGGCCAAGTGGTGCGTGCGAGGAGAAACAATCCTCACGTCCATAAAGCAGTGCTGGGCTCTGGCCTGGCTGTTGCTGATGAGGAGCCGTGTCTTGGAGTTAGGATAAACACTTCCTTGAAAATACAGACTCGGTACTCTGAGGCAGTCAAAAAGGTGGATTGAATGTAATTAATTTTTAGGAAACAAGGAGAAAATGAAACCCAGAACACGGTTATGGACTGTTGCATAAACCTACTGCATGTCTGCTTGGGAAATAAATATTGTGTGGAGCTCTCAATCCCTGCTGCAAATCGGAGGAGACAGAGCAGGTCCGAAGCAGGGTGACAAGGGCAACAGACATCCCTGTGAGATTTGGCAGTGTAACCCACGCTTGCAAGCTGCGAGGGGTGGCCAGAGGAGCGTGACCTGGGCCTGTGCAGCCAGAGGTGGGCACTCCAAGGTTAGTAGGAAATGACTTTTTTTTCTTTGTGCTAATCAGCTGCTGGGGCATCAAATTAGATTGATAGATGGCAGGAGCAGAACAAACACACAGCGGCCTCTCTATGGCAGGAGGAAGGAGAACAGTGGAACTGGTTGCCAGATGAGTTTAGAAAGCTTCCAGAAGTAATTAGACAAATTTGTAAGAGGAAAATACCATTGAGTGGTGCTGGCACTGCCAGTGATGAGCTAAATCTCTGCACCACAGGATGCTGGAAGTCAGCAGGATGCAGGAGCATCAGTGGGTGCTCATGTGAGCCTACAGCTTTCCCCGGGCATCCCCAGTGGCTGTGGTAGTACTGGACGGATTGAAACTGGTCTATCTTTTCTCTGTTACCTTCACCCTGCTCTGCTCTCTTGGGGCTGTTTGCTCATGTTGCACAGCTGGAGCAGCGAGTCGGTAGCCTGCAGCGTAGAGGAGCTGAGCATGACCAACACAGGGCAGAGAAAGCAAGAGAACATTGTGCTGGCACAGCTGTGAGTTCTGCTGGGGCGAGGATGGCTGGTGACCCTAAAATCCTGGTACCTGATAGGTATGATACTTCCAGTCACAGAAGAGTGGTGGTGTGGAGGGTGTCAAGCTCCCAGGGGGTATCTCTGGGCAGGAGGCATCACTCGACAGAGCTGTGCATGTCACCAGGGCAGCATCCAGCACCTCTCTAAGGCTGGAAGGCACAGGCTGCATTTCAGGGCAAAAAGGTCATTCATGTTCCTGTTTTCCATTCATGTTCCTGTTTTCCATGAAGGAGCTGGATAGTCACTGAGAGAGGTGGGGAATGAAAAATACTGTGTTAGCATCTTCCATTGGTGGCCATTGGTCTTCCCTGACCCTGAGCCCCTGCTTGGTGCCTGGCCAGGGTGTCACTGCTGCTGCTGTTGCAGGGAGCACAGAAATACCGGAGCTGTACAGGGAGGGGGAAAGCAAAGCAAATAAACAAGGAGCGCAACTTAAAATCTCTCCAAGTGTGCAGTGTTTTGTGACTAATACTAACGTAATTGCTGTCATGCTTTTAATATAATGCTTTTATCTCCCAGATAGACTCCTTCTTCTGGTCATTAATCTCCAGGGTTTCTAAGCGAGCAGGCACTGGAGAGATGCAGCCATTATGCCAAAGCATGGTCAGAGATGTGCAGAGCATCCCGGAGCAAACCTGGCACTGGGGCTGCTATTAACCATGGGGTTGTGCACACAGTTTCGCTTTGAACCCTCACAAATTCTGGGGCTGGGCAAGGCTATATGTGTTTTTTATGGTTTCTTTTCCTCCCCATAGTACTGTGCCCTGCTGGCCCATAAACCCACCGCAAAAGCCATCTGACAGCTCCCTCAGTGTGACTAAGCTGTCTTCATTCTCTGCCCAGTGTTCCCCTGTCCCTCTTTAACCTTGAGGAGTCAGCACTCAGGGAACAGCTTCTCCCTTTTTCCCCAGTTCTCCGTGGTTCATAGACACAAAGACCCGGAGGGATGGTTGTATCCATCAGCTCTGACCTTCTGCCTAACAGGGGTGAGGGAATTTCACCCAGTAATTCCTGCCTCAAGCCTCTGCCTTCTCCATGAGCCGGAGAGCACCACACAGAGGGACCCAATGGCGATATGTCTGTTCTTGATATCGTGGTCTCTTGCAGGATTGTCTGCTGAGGTTTTTGCTTTTGGTTATTCTCCGTTTGACCTCTCTGCCCTGCTGTGAGCTGGGTCAGATCAGCGGAGGTGTGGCTGTGCTGAACCTGCTCCAGCTGCTGGAGGAGGACCTGCTTGCAGAAACCTACTCCTGGAAGGTTGCTCCGGGTGAGACTCACTGGGTGAGTGTTGCTGGAGGCTCCCAGCCCCACAAAACAGCCACTCTGGTAGTGGCAGAGCTGAAGGAGGAGAGAGGCAAGGAAATCCAGGATAATTTCCAGGAAATCATCTCGCTGCTTAGTTCATTTACCGCAAAGGTCTCAAAATGTCACCCAGCTGCCTCAGATGCCCGGCCACACTGAGGGAGAGCTTCCCTGTGGTTTCATGGCTGCTCAGGAGGAGCAGCCCTTGCAAAGCTGCAGCCTTGCCCCAGTGCTTATTTAATATGACAGTAAGTAACGCAGGGCGCCAGCCACACCACATCCTGCAGCACAGGGATGCTCTGGAGACTGCTGTGAGTCTGAGGGAGGCTTTGACCGCAAGGTCTGTCATACCTGATGAGCCTAAAATGATCTGCAAGCCACCTCCAGAACAAAGGTGTCGTATCCGTGCCTGCTGCTTGCAGGCACTGCGGCCAAGACAGGTGGAGAGGGAGATGGACTTGGGGAAGGAGCCGTGGCCAGGACTCGGGAGCTGCTGGGCACAGAGGACATGAGGAGGGCAGCTCAGCTACATGTCCTCATCCTATTTGCTTTATACACCACATGCACCTTCCAACTTGCCTGGATTTCAAAGGAGGAAACCAAGCCAAAGCCAAGTGCTCGCTCCTTCCCACCTCTCCCATCTCCCCCGTTGCCCATGTGAATGAGAGAGTCTGGGGTGATTTTCACCATCAGGTAAAACTGCATCTCGCACTCTGCTCCCAGCGTGTCCACAGCTGGCTGCGGCCTAGCAACAGGGGAGCGCCAGACTCAGCAGAGGCTTGTTCCCGTGGGCAGTGATATGTTGCAAAGTATTTGAGACCTTCCTCACCTTGCTGGCCTATGACTTTTCCCCTCCCTCCACTCCAGAGAGTCAAAAAGGATTCCTCCTCTTGCATCCTTCTGTTGGGAAAGCAGCCATCCCTGCATCTCACAGGGATGCAGAGCTATGCAGTGAGTACCTCCTGCCCGCTCCGCCCATCTCCATCCCTGGTGCTGTGGAGCTGCAGGGTCAGGCCAGGCTCTGCTGCCCAGTGCCGTCCCGGGGCTGGCCAGGCTGGCAGGCACTGGAGGCACCTCTCCTCTGTTGATGAAATGCTTCGGACCATGCAGTCAGAATGATTTTGGCATTTTGGGGGAGGAGAGAAGTCTCAGCTGGCATTGTGCATGGTTGGCAAAACTGTTGCTGACAACATGGATAAAGGTGGACAGCTCTCAATCAGCTTCTCTTTGCTAGTTATTTCTGATATGGACATATTGTCAGCAAGCCATCTCTCAGATAAGTTTGGAAGATTCTGTATGTGAGTGCTGCATTATGTTTGAGCTGTATTTCATTTGTGGCTTTTGACGTGTTGCAGAGCAGAAAGGTGAGATGCCTCCTTGGCCTGCAGAATCCTGCAGGGATTATTGCCAGCTTCGCCACTTGCTTTTTGGGTTTTGGCAGCTCTTTGTTCCCTGTGCTGCGAATACAGCCCATGCCCAGGGAAGCAGAGAGCCTTGGGGGCTGCGGCACCAGCGAGGATTTGGGGCACTATATGCCCCAATGGGCTGTGAGGGTTGATGTGGGAACATGCTGACTTTTGTTTTCAGTAAGCATGCCTGAGACTCTGTTACTCTAACTCCCCCAAATGTGGTCTTTTGTACCGATGCCCTGAATTAACTCGGATAAAATGGGAACGCTGTCCAGATCTGTGCATGTCGTTGGGATGATCCCCTCCATCACCTGCTCAAGCAGCCAATTCCCAAGTCACTGTCAAAAGGAAGATTTGTTTTTAGAGCAGGTAGGAATTTATTCCCCCATCATAATTTCTACATCATGAAGTTCACCTTAGGAGGCACAGTCAGGATTTAAGTGGCTGCGAGCCCTTCTCATCCGGCTCATTCCTGTCTGGTCCTTGTGGGACCACTGTTGCTCAGGCAGGCTGCCAGCTTCATCCTTAGAAGGGATGAGGGGACAGGGCAGGGACCATCCTGTGGCTCCCGTGCCAGTCCCTGCAGGAGCAGCACCTGCAGAGATGCCATAGACCCACGGCATTCCCATTCATGAGTTTTGCCTCCCCCATGTATAAAATTAGGGTGCCTTCTTTCTTTCCCTGGTTCTGCGCTATATTAAAGGTTCTCCCTATGATACTGCATTTTTCCTGGATGGTCCTTTCTGCTGGGCCTGGAAGGGCAGGAAACCATCACCTTCCTCTGCGTTTTGGCAGTCATTTTGGTGCAGAGGGGACAGGCATCTGTGTGCCCCCATATTGATAGCCCGGCCCCCCGCAGCCCGCAAGCCTCCAGCTCATTTCTCTCCCAGAGCTGCAACAAGTGTGTGCTCCAAGGGGGTGTTTGCATTGAGTATTTTATTTCTTCTCCCACGTACAGTGCCATATGGGAGCATACCATCAGTCAATTACGGCTTCCTCTCATATCTAAATAAAATGATTTGTTAATTTGAGTGAGTGATCACTGCATGGCCGGGATGCTTTTCCTGCAATGGCGAACAGCTTGCACGCTCGCAGAGATGGATGGTGAGCCGGTGCCACTGGATACTTTCTGGGGTTGTTTTCAATTTAGCTGTGAATTGAATGAGAAGAAAAACGTTTCTCTTGGCAATTTGATAGGCGCTAGCTCTTCTGCCAGATGTTGGAGTTTATTATCCCACTGGGACAATGTTTTGTAGTTCGGAATTGCTAATTGTTTCGAAGGCTCCGTGCCGCAGGAGGAGCAGGATGCGGCTGTCGGCAGGTAGTGGGTGCCGCCAGCACCTGCAGACTCGGGGGGACGGACACGGATGTCTTCCTGCCAATGACTTCTGGCTGCAGCCAACAGCCTGGGCTCCGCACTGTGTCCTGGCAGGGTCCCCTGAAATTTGCCAGTGGGGCTGCTACTGTGGGGCTCCTGTCCCTGAGGAGGGTGTGTTGGAGGAGGCACTCCCGCTGTGCCAGCACCCATCCCTGCCCTGCTCTCCACCACTTCTGGGGGACACCAGCAGCAGGCAGGACTGGCAAGGGGTGCTGGTGTACGTGTGGCACTAGTTGGATGCTCCTGGCATGTGAGGCGTTTACCCCATGGGGCAAAGCCTGGCAGCTGGTGTAAAAGGTTCCTTGCAGCGTTTCCCCTTGTGCAGGTTTCAGCTCCATGGCACTCACTGTCCTCAGAAACCTCATCTGTGTCGCAGTACACTGGGGATGTCTCGGGGCTGTCTGGGTGCTGCTGTGTGCAGGTGTCCTCCCTGAGTGCCAGCAGCAGGTTTGTGGGGCCACAGGGCTGCACCCACCTACCAGAGCCTGGCTGCCCATCCCCAGAGCTGGTTTTGCTCGGGCACTGCTGCCTGCTGTGC
>NW_009698308.1:138055-138264 GCF_000703405.1 Apaloderma vittatum
AAGCAAGGCAGAGCCACAGACAGAGGTGAGCGCTTGGCTCTGTAAACAGCGCTTGGCAAACATCGGCATGGTGGGCTCTGGGCAAGACGGTGTTGGGGTGCGCAGGGTGTGTGCTCTGCTAGCTGGGCCGTGCAGGCGCTACTGTTGCTGCCGGGGGCTGGTTCAGATGAGGATTTTCGACAGAAAGCTGTGCGAGCGGCTCCCCTCGC
>NW_009698308.1:138295-139723 GCF_000703405.1 Apaloderma vittatum
CAGCAGCTTGCTGGAGCGCCTTCCCCTGGCAGAGACGTCACGGAGTCGTACTCCTCCCTGCATCAGAGCTGTCTCTTTGCCCTTCGTTTGGAGGGTACCAAGCATTTTTGGGACCCTCAGCTTCGCTGTCTGTAGTCCCCAGCGTGACCCAGCACAAGAAACTGAAAGCCAGGGCTCCACAGCTGCTCCCTGGGTGGGAGCTGTGGCCGGTGGTCCCACGGGTGGGTGCGGGCAGCAGCAGGGATTGCACCCAGGGAGCATGTGCATTTTTGGAGCCTTGCATGCCCCCGCCATTCCTGGAGCCTCTCCTCTTTCTCTGTCACTGCTCTGACACCCCTTGCACCCCTCTGCAGCGCAACGAGAGCCTGGCAGCCCCTGTGTCCTTCCCGTGCCCTTGGAGACGGAGAAGCCTTTTGCAGAGGAGTGTGGCAAGTGCAGAGCAAGGCAGCCGCAGCACCCTCGGGGTCGCTCTGCAGTGGTGCTCCCTGTGGGGAGTGGTCGCTCTGCAGTGGTGCTGCTGATGGGAATCGGGTCCCTGGGGAGAGCAAAGGGTGGCCCTGGCTGGGGAGAGCGGGCAGTGTCAACTGTCCCTGTTCTAGCCCTGATGGCATTTGTCCGTGAGCTCGGTTGCATGGGCTGTGCTCCACTGATCCTCCTTCTCAGCTGGAGCTTCTTCGCTTCCGCATCCCTGTCCTGCAGCCTCGAGCCTTCGTGGAGGTGCCTGCAAGGAGCCAGGCTGTGTTTCCCCTTTGTCCATTTGCTTCCCTGTCTGGTGTTTTTTGTCTTTTTAACCCTTAACACAATGCAGTGCCTGTTCTGGCTATGGTATTCGTGTGTCAAGTGGAGCCTGGCTATGGTCTCTTAATTTGCCTTTGACTCACTCTCTGGCCTCAGGTGAGTAACTTTACACCTTTGTGCTTGGTGTCCTCATGGGTCTCGAAAAGCTGATGGTGAGCAATATGAAAGGCATGGAATTCTCTTGCTGTGTGTGGCAGGGTCTTCTCCCAGGGCTGGGCTCTGCAGTGGAAGTCACCACTGTGTCACCACTTTCTTGCTGTGCACAGGAAGAACGAGGGCTGGGGTCCCCGGGGAGACCTGGCACCTCCACAGCCACTGTCCCAATGTCCTTGCTTCCAACACAGCCTTAGTGTCAAGAGCAGAACATGGGACGTGGAGATGTTTTAACATTTGAAGGTCGGTTGTTTTCAAAGCCAGAGGTCTGTGCATCCTCCCTCTTTGCAGCTAATTACAGAAGGGATTAGTCTGGGGCCGGGTAAAGTCCCTCTCCGTGTTGTTAATGATGAGAATTAAACCGCCTCTGGCTCCAAAATCAAACCCCGGACCCCAATGCTCCCAAGCCCCAGGGAAGCTAGAATCAGAAATTTGGCTTCAAGCCTCCAACATGCATCTAATTAAGGCTGAAATAAT
>NW_009698308.1:139745-144199 GCF_000703405.1 Apaloderma vittatum
TCCTTCCCAAAACTGTTTATGCCTGGCCTTTGCTGGGCTGGATCCCCACTGGGTGCTCCATCCTGCCTGCTGGAACCAGGCACGCTTGTGCCTGGACCTCTGCACAGGAGAGAACGGAAATATGTTGTGGTTTTAAGGGAAATTGAGAAGAAATGCAATCCTGCACATTTTAGTCCATGTAAGGTTTTGTGTAAGATTTCTTGCAAAAAAAAAAGTATCCTAAAAATGGGACCTAAACAAGCTGACAAAGCTTGAAATAAATTTGTCTCTCTGGGTGCAGGCAGGACATGCATGGAGCCAGGCAAGCCTTGTGTGCTGCTGAGGATGTCGTGCGGGAGGCTGTCAGAAAGGCCAGGACCCGGCAGGGCTTTCTGCAGAGGGCTTTGTCCTTTGTCCAGTTCCTGCGCCCTCTGCCACCACGGGGGCTGAGGAGGAGCCGAGCCACTGGCACGCTGCTGTGTCCAGCCAGGCTTCCCCAGCTCTGCTGCCTGGAGCCTCCGTGCTGCTGGTGTCTGAGCGCTGCTGGCTGGTTTGGTGTGGGCAGGGCTCACCCCAAACTCCCTGGGGCAGTTTCCTGTGCTGGCAGCACCCCAGGGCCAACCAGGACAGCCTTGCAACCATGGGAGTGTGAGGTGCAAAGGCTGTACAGCAGTACCCACATCTGTCCCTGCTTGACTTCCATGGGATTGGACCTCCCGCCTGGCTGCCTCTGAGGGGTGAGGACCAAGCTCCATGGGAGGACAGGGCAGGGATGTCACCTCTCCTGCAGCGGGGTCCCTGGAGATGGCCGAGGGTCGGAGCGGAGGTGCCTGTACACCAGACGCCTGGGGGTGGGTGCTGCTGGCAGCACCTCTGACAGTGTGGTTTGAAACGTCTGTGCCTCTGCCCAGGGCTTGTGTCCTGCTTTGTCCTGGCAAAGCTGTGCTGGGGAGGGCGATGGGCACCATCAAGGCTGCTTGCACTAAAGAAAGGACAAGGAGAGGCGGGGAAAATAAAGTACGAGGAGTCCAGCAGAGAACAGCGGGGGGCAGGGGAAGGAGGGGTGCAGGGGTTGCAGCTCCTATGGTAGGGAGCTGGAGCTGAGCCCCTCTGCTCTGCCCTCGCAGGAAGGGAGGGCAGCAATGTCTGCCCCGTACTCGGATCTGCTGTGGGATCAAGCATAGCTGGTGTGGGTTTGTTGGCCCTGTAATAAAATGGATTTTCTTGCTCGCAGGGTATCACGGAGACCAAAACACCACTGGAGGAGCTGCATTTCCCCAGCTCCCTGTGTGCAGCTGGCACGTTTCCGACGTGCTGCATCGCTCTTGTTATTCCCGAGGAGGGGCTGTGCCTGGCATGCCGGCGTTTTCCACGGAAGGACTGTTGGATCTGGGCACTTAGTGCTTCATTTTAACTGCTGTCAAGGCTGCAGAGGGGGGGAGAGATGGAAAGAAAGGCTAAAAGGAGAAGTGATGGAAATCTCAGCTGGTTCTGGGAGAGATGGAGCAGCAGATTGTAGTGTAGAAGTCTTTGATTGACCACAGTACCATTTTGTGGCTTTTTCTCCCTCTCTCTAGATAAAGCTGCACTGTGACATCTATGCCATTAAACAGGCCATGTTCAAAAGACAAAATTGCTGCTATTTTCCCCCTTTACTTTACTGCCATAAAAAATTGATCCCACATAGCATCCTTATTTCAAAGACTGCTAAAAAAATACAAAATTCTCATTTTGGTTTCTGACAGCTGCATAAAGCATGTTTTAAATAAAAGTGATGTGAAACATGTAAAAAAAATCTTGATCCTCCCCATCCTCTGAAGTTTTTGCTCCAGAAAGATGCCCTTATTTTGAGAAGTGAGTGAAGTTTGAGAGCGCAAGTGTGCCAGTGTGAGAAGGGAATTGTTTTTTCTCTTTTGATGTGACTGGTGGTTAAAATTAAGACTTTGCTGATGTCTGGACAACAGCTGGAGCAGCAAACCCCCTTGCTTACCTAAGCTGGAACGTGATGGACTTCCTTCAGTAGTAGAGTGCTTTTAGGGGGAGATGGCAAAGAGGAAGGCAGCAGGCTGGGCTGCTGGGGTCTGCTTGGGGCACCTGGGGGCAACGAGCTGAAGGGTGCTGGGGAGAAATGGGGCATCTGAGCTGCATCCTCCTGGCCACACCAGCAGTACCTATGTCTTGCATCTGTGCCTGCTCATCCTCAGTGGAGTGGGACCTCCCTTCTGCCAGATAGGGTGGCACACTGGGAAGGTGATGAGCAGCAGAAAAGCAAGTGGGAAGCCCCAAAAGGGATTTAAATGGGTAGCACATCATGGCAGGTCCCTATGGAGGAAGGGGATGGAGCTAGATAAGGTGAGGGCTTGGGCAGCTTTGAGTCACTGGTGATGGAGCACGTCAGAAGGATGGAGCAGTGTGAGATGAAAGACAATGTGGACCTGATGGAAGGGGGCTGCAAAGTGCAGGGTTGTGGGAGGCCGCATCAGGTCAGCACTCACTGCATGAGTTAATGATCTTAATAAGAATCATCCCATTTAAACAAGATGCTCTTCTGGAAAGAAGATTAAGCAGAGGGAGCGTTGACAAAGTGCCGAGCGGGGCTGCCAGGACTCCAGCGAGCAGCAAGCTGTTGCTCCCCCTCCCTCCACCTGCTCTCCAGCTCCTCTGCCTCTACTCTCTTCCTGATTAATGACCAACCTCCTGCAGCTGCTGGGCACAGACACAACCGGACCACCGGTGCCTATCCCAGCAGTGGGGGTGGGTGCTATGCTGCTGCTGGTGAGGATTTCCAGCTGAAGGGGGGCCCCGTGCTCGTTGTCTGACTTGGCTGGGTGCCCCTGGCGGTCTGCCGTTGGTGGAAACGAGTCCTAGAGAGAAGCATGGTGGGTGCGGTACAAGGTATCTCTGATTATATTAGGTGGGATGAAACTTAGCAGAGGACTGGAGAGGGAAGGTGACAGCACAACGAGCTGGTTTAGCTGAACAGGTTGTAAATAGTATCACTAATGCAGGATCAGTGTTGCCATATGCTGTGTGTCCAGCCTGCTCCCTCCAAGTGAGCGGAGCCATCAGTGGGGCTGTCAGGTGTGCCATCAGATCCTCCCCATGTCTTCTCTCCACTCATATTGACATCTGCTTTGCCTTTCGTGTCCAGCAGACCTCTGAGTTACGAGGCTTTTTCCTCCACCAGGATCTTAGGGAGGTGATGAAGAGTTAGATGAGCTCTCCATAAATAGCTCTGCCATTAAAAACCCTCAGCTCCTGTTTTAATGTTAGTAGGATTAGCCGTCTGTAAAAGTATAGGCTTAAGACTTGGCGCTAGGTTTTGCCCTGGTAATATGTCTCTATTTTCTCAGGCTTGATTTCTCCAGCCAGCCTGGCTCTGAATGCAATAAATTTTGCTCTCCTTTACACCTCAGCTGATGACTTATTCTTTGGAGCCTGTGTCCTTGGCTAACCAGAGACCCTTCAAAGCTACATTTTGTGCTTGCCTACTCTGAAACCAATGAGGTCCTTACAGAAAGGACCAGGATGCATGTAACTGTTAGGGTTGAAGGATGTTACTGATGCAGTTCTCCAGTCTCCAAATTAATCTTATTTTTGATTAATGGCCTGGACACAAAAGGGGTTGTTCTAGTCAAAACTACTTGGGTGCCACGTGCGTTATGCATGTAGAGGAGGGTCAGGCTGTCATCGAGGAGCCCCACGACCTTGAGGACTGGGCAAACATGAAGAGACTGGGATAGAAGGATGACAATAGTGCAGAAAGGTACCACAGCACATGGGTGAGCACAGGAGCCTCTTCTGCAAATGGAAGACTAACCGACTAGAAAGTCTGAGCTGTGATTGTTGGTTGTAGGGTGACCGTTAACCGCTGACGTAATGTGCTTGTGGAAAAAGCATACAAGATCTGGGGGAGCTCACAGGGGAGCTCCACACAGCGAGACAGGGGGTCAAAATGCCATCCCGTGGGGCTCTGGTGAACTGTGGCTATGGTGTAAACCTGTGATCGGCAGCCAAGTGCTTAGTGTGCTGCCTGAGAGCAGCTGCCTGTCCTCTTCAGCCATCCCTGTGATGGGGTCACAGCTTCCAGGGAGGGGGGCGAAGGGGACTAATGGTGGTATGTGTCCCCCTTCACCTGGGGTGTCTGCCTGTGAGCACGAGTCAGAGCCTAAAGCTAGGGGGAAATACAGTTGTTCTTGTAAATACAGCAAGGAGGTAAATGTGCAGAGAAAGAAGGGTCATTCAAGATCACGTACGGCATCAACCCCAGAATAAATGAGAAATTTCCAGCAGATAGCTCTAGGCTGCAAACCTGAAGGTTTCTAATCACCAAAGGAAGCTGATTCTGGAAAATCACCCTAGCAGCAGACGCAGAAGCAATCAGCCAGCCTGTCTTCAGGCAGGATCGTTAGCCGTTTCCAAAGGGCTTCCCATGAAGCAGGTACCTGTGGTTGGTGACCCCGGGGCACCTCCCA
>NW_009698308.1:144230-158748 GCF_000703405.1 Apaloderma vittatum
TCCCAGGCCACCATGCCTCCAGGCACCTGGGAGCAGAGCCCATGTCTGCTCCTGCAGAGTGCTGGTATGGCTGGGGCGCTGCGGTACACTGCCTGTTTGTTGTTTGGGGGTTTTTTATTTATTTTTTTCACTGCAATATTAAACCCAGCGTGTCTTTAAGGCCATGCATGTGTAGGGGGATTTGCTGATGGCTCATCTTTCTAGCAGGCTTTTTCCGCTGAATGTCAGTTTATTGCTTTTGCAAATTGTCTTGTGCCTACACAGAACTGGCTGCCTCAGCAGAGGGCTTTGCCAACAACGTGCTCTATAAAAGGGTTATTAGGATAACAAGAAAGAAAACAGAAACCTTTGCACAATCATAACAGTATTGCGTAGCCCTTCCCCTCCCCTCTCCCAGTTTATTACACTCAAGTGTTTCTGAGCTGGACTTGAAACCATTGTGCTGCTGAGTATAAACAGCAAGGTTAAAGTACCCGAGACAGGAGCTAACTCTTGGCAATTATCTGGTCAATGGCAGAGCACCCATCTGTAGCTCGGCGTAAACATCATCAGGAAAATATGCACAGTTTGCAAATTAAAAAGCAATTGCATTGTCTCAACCTTAGCCAGAAGCCTTCTAGTATGAATAGGGTCTCACTGGTGGTGCCAGCCAGAGCATCTTTTGGGTCTGTGACATCAGTCCTTCTTCAAAGGAGCCTGTTGCTGGGTAGTTCTGTTTTACCTGCAGTATTTTTGTACCTGTCTGGGGAGCGTGTTTTGTCACATGGCTTTGTTTTCAAAAAGAAAAACACAAATTTCACTGTTAAAAGGAAGGAGGGCAGAATAAGGCAAGAAAAAGCCAAGGTAGTCTTTTGTGATACTTTTGAAATGATGTTGTGTTTTTTCTAAGCTTTATGGAGAGGGAAGCATGTGAAATGTTCTGGTTGACAGTATTGCAGATTTGGCTTGTTTGTTGTTTTTCTAACTTTTAGGTCAACTTCTATGATAAAAAACCTTATTGGTAGAGCTCTTCTCATCTCGGCTTGTTTTCTGCCTGCTGTGCCTTACAATGCTCCCTGCAGGAGGGCAGTTGTTCTCTCCCATTGGAGCTATCTGAGACAGACAGAGATGAAATGACTGACGGAGGTCACAGAAAGCCTGGGCAGAGCCCGTGTTTTTGAGCTCCAACGTAGCAACAGGCCAGACTCGGCTGCCTCTTCCTGTTGCCCATTTTCCTCGGGGCTTGAGAGACTTCGTTGGTGATTCTGGGCTACATGCTTAAGTGCTGAGCTAAGACTTTTAGAGGTGAACCTTGGAGGATGTCATGAACTAGAAGGAGTTTGGATCCAGAGACACGTGGGACAATTTGGCTTGTGAACACAACACCATAACCTGCTACCACCTGAGTTCCCAGCAGTTTTGTAGGTGACTCTACAAGTCTGCTTTCCTTTAAAACCAGATTTTTGTCGTGGAAAGATGATGGAAATCACCTTCTTAGCTATCATTCTCCCCTCAGTGTAGGGCATCCTGAGCCGTCTGAAGCAGAAGGGCTCCCATCCTAGCAAAGATAAGACACTATCTTACATTAACTTCTGCTGGTTCCTGCTTCTGTCTTTCCCAGCCTCATTGTTTGGGCTCAGCTCCATCTTTCCTTGTTCCCATTCACTGAGCTCCTTCTTTTCCTTCCTTGATGTTTTCCTCCTTTTTGCCAAGACCAGTAGAAGCAGTGTTTTCCTCTGAGAGGGGCTTGTATGCCTCGTACCCGGCATCAGTGGACGGGGGTGACAATGGGTCTGAGTGAGCAGGGTGCCTTGCCCCAGGTGCAGCTGGTGCCTTCTGTGTGTCCCCTGCCCCAACATCCTCTGCCGGATCACCCTCCACGTTGGCTCCGGTGGTGGGAACGCTCACTGGAGCATTTCTTTTTGAGATAACAAATAACTTAGTAGCCAGTACATGGTAAGCGTTGTTGGGAAGAAGCTGTGCTCGGTCCCCAGGGCTCTGCTGCCGGTTGCTCCCTGGGCTCCTCGCCCCAGACCTCTGCTCTGGCAGTCTGGATTGTCCCTTGGGTGTGCAGCTGAAACACAGCATAGGACTGATAACAGCACCTCTCCTGTGAGCTCAGCCACAGGAGGGGCTCCAGGGAGGTGTCTTATTGGGGGACCAAAGCTTCCAGAGGAGGCATCTGCCCTATGCACATTTTTTGATGCTCGCTTTCTCTGCACTGATGAGCATTCCTTTTTTTTGTGATTATTATTTTAAAGTGGTGAAAAGGACCTGGTGCCTTTGGGTCAGGTGTTTGTTTAACCATCAGATCCCTCTAGTTAGGCTTACCAAATGGCTCAGGAGCTGCATTTCTTAGGGTCTTTGCTGGAAGCGAGCCACCCTCTTCCCACCTCTCTACCTCCACAAAAGACCCATTCAGCTCTGCCCCAGCCCTTGTCACATACACTGTGTTCCCCATGCGCACCCAAGAGTTGCGTGAGCATCAGTGCTTGCACCAGGCAAGGATAAGCTGCTCAGCTCCACTTAAGCTGGAAATCGATAGGGGATTAATTTGTATTAAGAGAAACATACGCTGTAAAGGGAGGGTTCAACCTTCTCCCGAAGGTGGGGTGGCCACGGACGGGATACGGGGGGCCGCTGGCGAATGCTTTGTACACGTCACCCTCCAGTATTTGGCCATGAAGTGGCCATCTGAAGCTGACAAGAGGGATGGTGGTGTCTAGGGAGAGTGATGGGGAGCAGGGAGCGGTGCCAGCGTTGGGCTCCCGCTGTTCGCGGGAGTGTGGGGAGATGGCTGGGCTCCCCTTCATAGGTCTCCATGTGGCTGGCCCCCACAGCTGCTCTGCCTCAAACAGTGCTTCATGTTTATGGGGCATTTCTTTTCCACAAGGGCTTTTAAGGGGATTCCTACCATCTGCTTGGACTTTCTAAGCTATGAGCCAAATGTATTCCCGCTGACACCAGCGCACTTGCACGGCTGCTGTTGTGATGGCTCGTGCTCCTCTTCTGCCAAGGAAGACAACAGCTCCACCAAGCTTGGCGGTGGTGTGCCCGGAGAGCGGGGTCAGCACGCTGGCACCTGATGGGACTTGGGGCTGTGTCCTGCTCCTCTTTGGACATGAGTTTGGAGAAGGGGCTTTCTTACTTTCCTAAAATTGCCTTTTAGGGCCTGTAAAAATGAATAGCAGAGGTGAGAGAGGCCGTCACTGGTTAGGCCTGGTGCAAAGGCACCTGGCAATAGAACTGCTCAACGCAGGAGGTTGCCTGGTGATCCCTGCAGCCTCCCCAGAGCAGCCATCCATGTGTGGAGAACTGCTCAGGGCTTGCTGCGCCAGCCGGGATCAGCAGCAGCACAGAAGTCACGCAGGTGACCCTGTCGGGGACACAGCCTGCCTGGCTGGCTGGATTGGCACCGCTGCCCCCACCAGTGAGGCCTGGTCCCCAGGGAGCAGCCTCGCAGAAGGCTCTGGTGCCTGTGACCTGCAGCGTCACATCCAAAAGGGCAGAATGTGCCCTAAAGCTGTTGCAGCTAGTGGAGAGCTGAGAGACAGGGACAGGGTGAGCCCAGCCTTCGGAATGAGGACGAGGACCAAAGTGCTGGGGCAGTGCCTGCAGACCAGCTGCTGGTATAGGTGAGCCAAGAAGAGATATAGAAAAGACTGGGGTTTATGGCTATTATATCCAAAACTGTAGTGAATTTGGAAGAAAATTATAACTGTGGTGGTTTTTTTCTTTCCTATCTGTTCCTGTGCTGACTCTGTGTGTGCAAAGCCAGGCCTGGAACGAGCTGAGTGCTGCTCACTGCTTCTCTTTCACTTTTTTGCTTTCTGGGAAGAGGACAGGGAATAAAAATGTTATTCACTTTTCTCTGAAAAACTCTTGACATTTTTCCCACAGCTAGCCTTTCACTTGGAGTTTGTTGGAAGAAATCAGTTATATTTGATGCCTTAGTGTCATAATTCTTCTCTCTCCCTGCTTCCTCCCTTCATGCACATTGTTCCTTCTTGCTGTTATTTCTGTACCATGTCTATCTGGCCAGCCATCCCTGATGATGTTTGGAGCCGTTGGGGTGCAGGCAGTGTACTCCATCCTAACGATAGAGATGGTGAGGTTCAGTTTATCTAAGGCATGAGCTAATTCTGCTTGGCTGGGTTTGGTGCTACATCAAGCACCAACTCAAACCATAGACCTACCGCAGGGAAACTGAGCTCTTATCCTCCCATAGCTTTGCACGTACGTTGTCTGCTGGGGAAATGCTTCATTCTGGGAAACAACTGGAAATGTTTACAACAAATTATATAAAAACCTATAGATTTGCTGCTGAAGAGTCTGCCTTCCCATGGATGGTGAGCTCCAGGAGAAGGCGTCGGGGCTCTCTGCTCCTGCAGCTCCCACCTCAGGACAGTCCTAGTTGATGGCAGGTTACCCCGAGAGAAATGATAACACCCTCATGTTCCAGTTTATAAGGCAGCAATCAGATCAGGCCAGGTTTATGATCCACCTGGCTTATTACTATCTCCATTAGTAGCTGCTAGCAGATGTTGGGAGAGAAGGATTATTACTCTCACAATGCATACTGAGCTGGCAGATTATTGAAATTTCTTTCTAATCCTAAGAAGTTACTTGGGAGGTATAAATCCTTGAGTGATAGCACTTACATTCCTCTGTACTTTGATCTCAGCTAGCACAACCGATGATACTCTGATTAACCTGATTTTTGTTTGTTAAAAAAAAGTATCGCATCCCCAGCATCTCAAGGCATTGAGTTCCACAGGGAACTGTGTTTCTCATTGTTGGACCTGAATGTTTAAATAATTGAACTCAGAGGAACCTTCTGTCTTAGGTGGGGTTCATACCTCTGTGTCGTTCGAAATTCATTTCTTTCCTTAAGCACATCACAACCCCTGAATGGTTTCAGTCTTTTGCTGCCTTGGTTCCTCCCATGCTCCCAGCACCACATTGCATCTGCCTCTTCCCCCTACTCGGCACAGCAGAACCACGCACGGTGACACAGATGAGGGACCCACTGATTTATACACCTGCTTGCTAATATGACAGTTTTATTTGCTGCTCCCTTCTGAGCACAAACTAGCATCTTTGAACTATCGCTTCCACCAAGATGTTTGTGCCCTGGAGTGCCTCCATCTCTTCCATGAATGATTGGGGTTAATTTGGAGCTGCATCAGCATGTGTGACAGGTCCTAATTGTTGTTCCCCAAAAGTGGTACCTTGGATGAGCTTGCCCTGAATTTTATCTGTTGATGTGCTGTTAAATTCTCCGAATGAGCTGACTCCTTCCAAAGCTACTTGAATGTGTATGTAGTCCCATCTGGTGTTTCTGCCCTCCGTGAAGGACTGCCATCTTCTCACTGCATACGTGTTCCCACGTGGGATGCTGCACTATTCCCTCCTACAGCCAGGATTTTGGTGCCTCTGTGTTGAAAGACATCCTTCTCCTTCATCTCATGCTGTTCCCTATCCTCTTTCATTTCTCCTTTCCCAGACCGACCAGGCGCAGTGGAGATCAGCTGCACAGAAGAGCCTACTTTGAGACTTGTTCGCTTTTCAGGAGGCGAGGAGGCCCCAGCAGCTGAGCAGTAATGAAGTTTTAGAGGTCTGTGGAAGAAAGGTTTGCCACAGGTTTTCTCTAGGCAAATCTCCACCCACTCTTTTTTTTTTCCTTTACTTCCACTTGAAGAACAAAAAATTAGGACATGATGGGAAAGGTTGAAATGGATGGTTCTACTAGACTGCAAGCTTGTCATGGCTGAACCTGCCAAGGTGTTTGAAGGGAAGACAAATATCAATCTTACAGTGCCTGGTACAAATGAGATGGTGGGAGCTCCCTCCTCAGCACCGGCTGGGCCCTGGCTGGCACTGACTCGGGGTCCAGCCATGCTTCAAGAGGGATGCAAAGTGAAAGGCAGACAGAAGGACAGAAAAGAGGATTAGAAAGCTGATATTACAGGAAGAGGTGGTTGGTTTTTTTCTGGAGAATACAGAGTTGAAACACAGTAACAGCCTTCAAATACATAAAAGGTTGCTGTCTCTGGGGAGGAGGCAGTTATGAACCCTCCTCCTTCCCCACACCTGCATAACTTTTAAACCCTTCAGTGTTTTCCCTGAGTTCGCTCCCTTTGCAGCAGCTTCTGTGTGCTGCTGCGTCGCGTTAGCCAGGGAAGCGGCTTTACCTCTGGCCCGTGCCATTCCCCATCGCTCTGAAGCCCCCAACTGCAGCAGCCCTGGGATGCTCTGGGGGCTCAGCTCAGAGGTTCAGAGACCCAGACTCAAACACAAGATCAACCTGTATTTGTCTGGTGTCTCGTGATTTTGAAGGTCATCGTCTAGCCAGGTGAGAGGAGCACGAGGGTGTTCACTCGGTGTTGCCAGGATTAGCTTGTGCTTGCTGTGGTCACGCTGACAGCAGTCCGGCAGTGGTGTGCTGCGGTGGCTTTTGCATTGCTCTGGATTTCAGTGTCGGTGCTGTGCTGGTCACACCAAGGTGCTGATGTCTAAGCCAGGATGGTCTCCAAGGTTCTTCTCTAGGGCCCACCGGCGTCACAGCAACAACTACTCAACCACGTGCTTCAACCCAAAAGTGGGACATGAACATGGCCTTATGGATGGTGTTGAATCAGCACCTCCACGCATCTTGTCCTGCTGTAAAATCTTTGAAGCTGGTGATATCTTGAGCTAGAGATTTCTTCTGGCTCCGCATTTCAGACGCTTGTGGACTGAATGATAAAACAACTGAGTGTCCCCTGCTCTCAAAAACACATTACATGCGATGGTCAATTGGAATCGCTTTCCTTCTGCTTTGCCGTTTGCCCAGCACAGCCTTCAGCAGCGCTCGGGCAGGAATACATCTCCACAGCTTTTATTTATATATTTTTCCACCCTTCACTCCTCAGAGAAATCAATTCCATTCCCCAAACAATGGCGAAGGCCTTGAGGAGATATTGATCTGTGGCAGAGCTGGAGAGGGGAGCATTTGTGACACAGAGATGCTCTTTTGTAAGTAAAAGATAATTACCAGATCATGGGGACACTTGCTGAATAGGATGATGTTAAATAGGCATCAGGGTGAAGGGCACTGGAATAGCACTGTCCTGCTCAGCAGCTCCAGCCCCTCCTCCTTGCTTCCCTCTGCCATTTCTCCCACTACCCACCTCAGTTCTTCCTTTTGTCCCCCAGTCTTTCCAATTTCATCTTTCTGTCCCCTCCTCACAGCTCCTGGTTGTCCTGACTCCCCCAAAGAAGTACTGGGTAATGCTGCCTCAGATGCCTTCTTGCAGGCTGGGGATCCCTGCAGCAGGGAGGCACCC
Organism: Apaloderma vittatum; assembly: GCF_000703405.1. NCBI lineage: Eukaryota > Metazoa > Chordata > Aves > Trogoniformes > Trogonidae > Apaloderma > Apaloderma vittatum. The sequence continues at coordinate 151,538 of NW_009698308.1, forward strand.
AGAGCCAGAGCAGCAGAACAGGCTGCTCTTCTTGCCAGGATTTTGCTGGTGCTTCCAAACCCTGTTTTATTTAGTTAAGTGATAGCAGGGACTGCAACGGTACCAAGCACTAGTAGTGAACCCCATGGTGATTTTAATAGCTTCTGGGAAAGGGGTCTTGGTTGGGACAGAGGACTGCCCTACTGCTCCTAAGCTTCAGCTCATGGGTCTGGAGTAGGGGTGGCTGCTGGAGGACCCAAAGCCCACGTCCTGGGTTGTACTGCTGGTGGTGGGTTCCCCTTGGGAGCTGATGGTTGACTCTCAGCATGTTGGTAGTAGCCTGTGCGCTTGGAACACTCATCCACTTGTGCTGTCCCCAGGAGATTCCAGGACGCTGGAGGATGCAGGAACAAGGCACTGGGAAGCCCTTGTCTTCATCTCATGCTGCTCCCAGGACCTTGTGGGGTTCTAGCCCCTCCAGAGCAGCATCTGCCATGGCCATGAGTGATGATCCGGTTTGTCTCACAGAGGGGCTGCAGTGACTTTGTTGCCTGGGCTCTCCAAGGCACCCACATCAGCTGCCAGATCCAGGGTGCAAGTTCCAGAGTAATGGAGGCCTTGGCACAAGTTGTGCTCCCAGATAGCACGTTAGCGGGCGGCTCTTCTGCTTGGGCTCAGTGTTGCGGGCACTTGAAGCCACGTGAGGAGGTTCAGTTGCAGAGCTGGATGCCGGCTTAATTCCGTGGTGGCTGGGAGAGTCGCTGCCAACTGCATCTCATGAATTGGCACAGCACAACGTGAAAGAAAACCCACGACTCAAAATACTGTGTCATAAAATGTCCCTTTTTTCTTACTCTAACACTGGTAGTACTCTCTTAATTACTTGCTGATACACTGCAAATGGGTTATGCCGTATTTTGCAAGATTAATGGATCCCTTGTAGGATGAGCTGCGCTCAGCCCACGTGCTCTGCAGGCCCAGGAGCAGGGGGAGAGGGTCCTGTCCCTGTGCGGGAACTGCGGCTCCCACCAGCCATCACTGACTCGCCAAGTCTCATCCAGACAGTTCATAAAATCTGCCACCACAGCCCGGACACCAGCAAGGTCTGTGCTCACGCATATTTAAAAAACTAGAGAGGGGCGATCACTGTCTTCAGTCTGTGTGGATGCTGGGGCCCTTCAGCCTCACGCCCTGACTCTGGAGGTTTCTTTTGATTCCAGCACATTTCCAACCCCCCACCTCTGCAGCACTGTGGTTCGTCTAAAGAGGAGACACTTCCCAGCTGTTGTCAACATGGTGTTGGAGATAAACGAGCATTTTCCTTTATTCCCAGAGGAAAGGGGCTCTGGTATCTGAGCATGTGAGCTGATAACGGCGACAGCTTCCTCCAGTCCTCCCCTCGCCTTCAGGGAGTGGTGGAGCTGGCACCTCCAGCCGGGGCTGCTCTTGTTTCTGCTGGGCTCCTCCTGCTCCCGTGCAGCACCTCTTGGTTTCTTTTGCATCTTTGGGCTTTGCCCTTTGGGATTTTGCACCTTTGAGTTTTGCACCTTTAGATTCCAGCCAGCAAGGTGCAGGGCCGAGCAGGGTGTCAGAGCAGCAGCCTGCAATTTCCACTCCTCCATCAGCGTCACCTCCCCTATGCAGCCCCGTATCTTGGTGTTATTTAAGTGTCTCGGTGTTACTAAGTGTCTCGGTGTTATTCCCTGCCATCACCAGGCGAGAGCTGGCTTCGCAGCCTGACCTGCACTGTGCAAAAACAACAGAGTGTGGAACCTTGTGCCTTTAAAATGAAATAATTAAATAAATAAAGCCCATTACCATTATTGAATAAAATACCAACAATTTAAAAAACTCCTTTAAATATTGTTGCTGCATTTCCAGCTGTTAAAATCTTCTGTATTTAGTTATCACAATAACAAAGCGCTGCGGCTGATTCGAGCAGTGGGGAAGCAGTGTCATTATTCAGAAGGGTTTTGAACAGTTGGGTTTTCTTCCTCGCAGTGGTGCTCCCTCACCTATTAGAAGTCCCTTTGTTGCCTTGGCACCTCTGCCCTGCATGGCGGAGGTGGCACCGGCGCATTGGCGGAGGGCCCTGACAGCCCTTAGCAGCACACCAGTGCCACACGGTTTCGGCAGGATGCCGGGGAGCCAGACATCGCCGGCCTCCGCAAAAAGCGAAACCGAAAAGCTCCACCACTTCACCAGGGAGGTCTTGCTGCTGCAGAGTTCCACGGGAAGAAAAAAAATGGAGCGATGGAAGCCTGGGACGCTGCTGTGGGGAGCACAGGGGCCATCTAGGGAGGTCTTCTCAGTCAAGCCAAGCTCCCGAGTGCTGGTGCAGAGGCACCGGGGCAAGGCTGAGGGAGTGGGTGCTCAGGGAGAGCACCCTGGAGGTAGGATCCTCATGCTCGCCAGTTGAATGACATTACAGGGGGTGCATGAAGCCCTATAGCTTGCCCCTGCCCTGAGGAACTAAAGATCCTTGTTGTTGATGGCAGTGGGGCGCAGGATGGGGCCCAGCAAGCTGCTGCAGCAGCGTGAGGAGGGCAGTTCGGTTGGGGGATCGGTGACTCCCATGGGTGAGGTGATTGCTGAGCACGTGGTTTCCTCACCCCAGATTGGTGGGAATGGAGAAAAGGGTAGAGGCAGCTGCTGTGGGAGACTGCTGCAGGGGCTGGGGTGGCTGGAGAAGGAGCAGGCTGAGGGCAAGCACGTGGCAGATTTCCTTCCTCCAGAAAAATGCTATTTAGTGCCATCTCCCCAAGGTGGCGAGGGTTGGCAGAGATGTGAAAAAAAGCGTGCGAAGGCTGTCAGAAACTTCTCGAACAGCCAGGCAAGTGCCCGTGGGATGGCCAGTGCAGGCAGGGGCACCGGGAGAAGGTGGCAGAAGATGCCAGGTCCAAATGACGAGAGTTTGGGGTGCCCAGCTGAGAGGTGGGCACACCTGGCAGCGACCTGGCCTCTCAACCACTGCATTTTGGGTGCCAGGCCACATGAAAGCCATGTGAACAGGAGTAAGCTTCTTGTTCCCAGGCTCCCCTCCGCAGCTGTGTCTTCCCCAAAAGGTTACCTCCAACCAGCAGGGCATTGTGGGTAATGAGATGCAAATTGATAGCAAGACAATAAGGCTGTCTTGTGAGCCCTTCCGACGGGGGCCAGTGTTTAAAAGTCAGCCTGATTGCCTCGCTGGCAATTTGCATAGCATTAACCAGAGAGATTTTCTTTTTAAACTTGAACCTTTTTTTTTTTTCCAGAGGTCACCTCAAACTAATTACAGCTCCAGCACTGCTTTACAAAAGAAGGCTCTTTGGCTGCAGTGGCAGGGCTGGAGTGTGAGGAGACTTTCCCAGCACGGGGGTGGGGGATACCTCATCCACATGAACTTGGGCGGGTTCTTCTGCGTGCACTGAGATAGTTTAACAGGAGATCCCCGTCGGGTGCATATGGTGGGTGCCGAGCTCTGTGTCTGCTATGGGAGACAGCGTCGGCAGGGCTCGAGCCACAGAACATGAAAGGGGTCAATCCTTTTTGTTGTTGTCTCCAGCACAGGCAAAACCTCCTCCTGGGTCTCACCTGTTAATGCAGCTTTGCTGGGCTGGAAGGAGATGGAGCTCACTTGTGATGATGCAGAGAAGAGGCTTGGGAGAGCCAAGCCCTGAGGTGTTTGCACCTACTCCTTCACCATGGTTTAGTTCAAGTGGGGATTTCAACGTGTTTTCTTTGAAGTTAATGCAAAAGTGACTGGGGACCTCAGCCAAGGAGGTCTGCAGGAGAAGTGCCATTGGGCTGCTGGGGACACAGTGCCATGGCTACTCTGCTCTGACCTGGGCCATTTGCTTTGATGGTCGAATTCTTAGGGTTCAAATTGGGCTGGTGCCCGCTTGCTCTTGCAGTTGGACTAAATGATGGCTGTAGGTCCCTTCGACCTCAACTATTCTATTCTATTCTATTCTATTCTATTCTATTCTATTCTATTTATTCTATTCTATTCTATTCTGTTCTGTTTTGTAGCTTAGCTTAGATCTTTACTAAGGCAGTTTGGTTTGACCAGGGTGAGGAGCAGTGCTTTCACAGGGCAGCATTGCCGGTGGATATGAGCAACAGCCTGGAGCAAAGGCAAGCGGCGAGCAGCTTGGAAGGAGCCAGGGCTGCCCCCTCATCCCTAACAAAGCAAGCAGGCACGAGGCTCTTCAGAAGTTCATCTAAGCTGATGCAGATGTATGGCCAGCCAGGGCTGTGATGGAGCACCTCTCATTATTGAGGCTGTCCTCAAGACACAAGGCACACGCTCTGTGCGCGGTGACCCTGGGTGGACGTGGAATGGCCCTTCCAGAGGGCATCTGTCCACTGTGGTGCTTGGTGGACAGGATTTGCTGCCAATTGCACCACCATGTGAAACAGTCCCTGCAAGGTGGTGAGTCCCTGCCACAGGAGTGTCTGAAGAGCCAGCTGGACAATTTTATGACCATTAATATCATTTGTAGTTATGCAGGCTGTGGCTATGATACAAATAATTAAATCTCATGCTTCACAGCATCAGCTGATCACTTGCTGCAGTCAGGAGTGAATCTCCTACACAGTGTGCACGACTGATTAACTCTGTTAGGGGGCTGGTTTACATCTCCTTCTTCTACCTTGTTCCTCAGTTTCCTTCCTCCTGGCTGCAGCTGTGAAGCCGGGATCTCTCCCTTTGGGCTGCCATGAATCACTTGTCATCCCCTCCCAAGCCAGTGTGTGACCATGGCCTCATCTCACAGCGTTCTTCAGCCTTTTCCTCCTCATTGACTGGAGAGACTCCTCCTTCCAGCCTGAAGCCGGCTGGATACACACACATCATCTTATTTCCTGTGGCATCCTTCTACCCTGATTTTTTGCTTATTATCTGAGATGTGAGATTCAGGCGCAGAGCTCACAACACTCCAATGGGATTGTCAGTGGCTCTGGCACTCTTGAATGTCCTCTCCATTCCCTGAGCAGCTACTCTCTGGGACAACATCACGGCCAAGCCTGGAAGGATGAAAATCAGCAGCGCAATGGCATCAGGTTATTGAGCAACCCTGTCTTAGAAAGTCACCGTGACATTGTCCTGCTTAGCCAGGGACAGGGACAGCAGAGCTGCTGCTGCTGTGGCTCTGTGCCTTGTCAAAGGAATCAGGGTGGGAAAACTGAGCAGAGAATATTTTTACATTTTTTCCTTCTTTTTTTTCTTTCTCTTTCCTGTTTTTTTTCCATTTCCAAAGATTGAGTATAATCAGAGCTAATCAGAAAATTATGAGCTGTCTGATTGCTGATTAGATTCCTAATGTTAATATAGTCAAGAAGCCTCTCTTAGTGTTGTATTTTAAGAGAAGTGTAAAAATAACGTCTTAGAAGGAGCAAGCCGGAGCTGCTGGAGCAGCAGGGAACCCGGTGCTGGCTCCGACAAAGGGGAGCAGGGTTTCACCACTGGTGAGAAATTCAGGCCAGTAAAGAGGAAAGGGACAGGACCTACCCAAACTGATAACCAGATGTGTTGGCTTCAAGGGGACTGCAGCACCTAGGAGGAAGAGCATAAAGCCAGCCCTTCCCACAGGTCAGTGCTTGCACAGAACCAGACCTTGGAGTTTCACTGCTTTGCTCTGGGAGCGGGTGGGCAGCTTTCTGTCTTGCTTCTCTTCCCGACAAATAACATTTCTCCAGATGGATTAGTTCCTGTGTCTGCCAGTGTAATACAGGTAAGGGACAGCATCAAATGACAGCGAAAGGGAGCCCGGGATGTGCCCACTGCCAGTGAGTGGGACTGAGATGTCCAAAGCTGGTGCTGAGGAACTGGCTGAGAGTGAGCACTGTGCAGAGGATGTTTCAGCCAGAGAGTGGCACGCTCTGATGGGGTCACCAAGATGATGGCACAGGAAATGGGCTGAGTTTTATGCTCCTCCCCCTCCAAGCCTTCCAGAACTATTCATTTGTGATGTAGGCTATATCCCAAGTTTATCCTTCAGTTCTTCCAGCTGTGCTGCGGTGACATTCCTGGTGCCATCCCAGCCAGGCACCTTGTGCTGGGCTGGTGACATTTGCTGCCTCACTTTAGCTCTCACCTGTTCAGAGCTGGGCAGAGAACTGGGATGGGATTTGTACACTGCCCATCAGCTGCCTCTGCTGCCCGCAGTCTGCTTTCCACAACCAGGGAAGTGCTGGGTGCTGCTTAACACCATCGTTACTGTCCTTCTTTTTGCTGGTCTTGGGACACAACAAGCTGTTATGTCTGGCCACCCTTTTCTGAATTTTCAGCTGGACTTTCAAGATTAAAGGTCAAAAAATGTTACTGCTTGGTAAGTGTGAGAGCAGGTAGAGCAGTGGGCTGCAAAGCTGCCGTGGCCACAGCGTGGCATCCTGTGTTGAAGCTCTGCAGGGGCAAAAAAGCTTTGCTGAGGCCTCACTGCCATGGGACAGATGATGCTTGGGCAGGAGAAAACCTTGGAATAACAAAATCTAACCTGCAAAGCCTTGCTGTTAGTGGTAGAGCAGAAGGCAGGAGTGAGATGCCCTCTGGGCTGCTGGTGAGCACAGAGAGGATGCTCTCATGGATGCTGGTGGAGCTGGGAGAAATCCTTTTCTGCTTGTGCTTGGATGAGCCATTGCAAAAATCTTTAGGGCCCTCTAGAAGCAGAATTAGAGGGAGACGCTGTGTAGTGGTGGCCCAGGGTTTAGGTTTCACCCTTTTTCCTTAAGTGCTGAGGATCGATCCGCAGTGTCCCCAGCACGGGGCTGGTGTCTTGAACTGTGCCGTGAAGCTGCCAGTCCTTTCCACAACTTTCTTCCCCAGTCCCCGCTGGCACCGGTGCAGCGATAACTCCCCAGCTGAATGACAGGTATTATGTTCTGGCGCACTAATGTTCCCATTAATAAGCTCCTCGCCATTCACCGTATGTTTTACTTTGATTCACCCTGACGGCAGCGCTATATAATGGACTATATACTGTAATTGTCCCCCATTGTCACCACTTAATAACTTAGTATGATGTTATCACAGTAATTCGCATATTTTTTTGCAAACTTTGATGAATTATGTTTTGTTCTCAGTGAAGAAAAAAAAATCAGGAATGGTAAAAGGAAGCAGAAGTTAGACAGAGGTCTACTCTAATTGCAGAGCAGGCTTAATAATACAAATGTCTGTAGCCGGCGTCCAGGCTGCTTTTGTTTCTAAGCCTCTGGGAACAGGCCCCTGGGCCATCCAGATGCTATTAAATCAC
>NW_009698308.1:158771-172874 GCF_000703405.1 Apaloderma vittatum
AGGAACTGGCTCTGTGCTTGGGGCGTTGTCTTGCTTTGCTTGCTCTCGACAAGCCCAACCTCAGACGCAGAGGATGGGATTCATGTTGGTGTCCACGGGCAGGGGCAAGAGGTGACGTTCTTGAGATGAGTGCAGGAGCCATGAGAACGGCGGTCATGGTGAGCAAGAGAGTGCAGATGTTGGTCGTTGTGCTGTGCATGGTTCGGGCATTGCAACGGCCTCGACGTCTACCTAGGCATTTTGGGAAGGAGCCTGGGTCCTAGGTTGAGCAGCACCAGGAAGAAGAGCTGTGCTGGAGCCTGGACAAGTGTCTTCTCCACGTTTAAGTGCACTGGCTGCCTCTCCAGGTTAGATGTGTAACATCTCACCAGATAATTGTGTTTCTCAAATGTTTGTCAGCATTTCTGAGTGCTTATAGTCCCAGCCCTGTATCTGGCAGGGGAAGGAAAAGTCCAGAAGAGATCAAATCCTGAATTCGATGAGAGTCAAGGCAGGGAGACAGATGCTGGGGCTGGAGTGCCCCAGGTTGGAAGCAGGGGAGGGCTCCTCGGCATCCGTGAGGCGGCGGGTAGGGACCTAAATGAGTTTTTCCCTGTAACACATGTCCTGACCTTTTTTTAAAAATGAAATCTGTTTTATTAATTTTTTCTTTTTATCAAATCCGTCCGTGAAACATTAAAGATATGACTGTGGAAAAGGTCAAGAGACGTGTAGTTGTTGAAATCTTGTTCCAGTTGATGGCTTTTCCCTTAGGGGAGCTCTTCAGCGCCTTCTCCTCCCCCACCTTGGTCTTTAAAACAAAAAGTGTCAAGTCGCCTCAATTTTTGGGTTTAATGGTAATGCCAAAACGTGCTCCTGGAGCGGGATGGAGGGACGGGCATCAGAGGCTGCCCAGCAGTGACGCTGCCCTCGGGGACCTGCAGGGCCAGGCCAGCATTGCCACAGGAAAACCTGAGCTGGAAAGGATTTCTCCCAGCAAACACAGACCCCAAGGGAGGCTGCAGGGTCTCCAGCCATGCCGGAGCCGTGCGCCCCAGGAAAGGAGGAGGCTCCTTGGGGGGCTGCTCTGCAGTGAGGGCATGTCTCAGAAAAAAATGAATAAAGATGAAGCCCAAGAAGTGGGTGTAGTGGTGAGTGAATGCACCTTGACTCTGTCTCCTTGGTTTGGGCGGCTCTTTGTTAGCTGTGAGCATGGAAGGCAATCACACTTGCTGAATGAGAGGGAGGAGAGCTGAGCGCTCGTTACAGGGGGCTTTATTAGCAGCAGTGCTGTCTAGGGGCCACGTCTGCTGGGCAGGAGCTACCTGCCCAAATTTGCAGCAGGCAGCGAGAGTACTCTCCTAATAAAAGGACCAAGAGAAGGAAAAGAAAGAAATTAAAAGGCAATAATGGAGTCAGGAGTGAGTCTGTATTGGAGCTCATTGGGAAGAGTATATTACAGAATGTCATGAGTCTGTGGAAGCCAGAAGATGGAGAGATGCAGGGTGAAGTCAAGTGGTTGCATCTCCTGCCAGGGCTTGGGCTGGGTGTTGGACGCAAGGGTGAGCATCGGACACCCATGCATCTATGGTGGTTCTTTTACTGTAACACCAGCGAAGCCGAATCATGAGTTGGGCTTGCTGTGCTGTAAAAATGCAGAGACCAGGCTGCATGCAGTGCTGGCCATGGGCACTGGCAAGACCCTGGACCCAGCTGAGTGCTCCACCTTGGTTGCTGCCGCTGTTGTCCCCCTGGCAGAAGAGGAGGGCGAGAATGCAGACAGAGTGAAGGTGAATATTCCAAAGGCATGGAAAAGGGTTCTGGTAGCTGGGAGTCTACCCCTTGCCCCAGGACATGTGGGGGTAGATGGTTGAGTGTTGGGGTCACCGTGAGCTGAGGCATTGGGAAGAGCCATTTGGGGACCCACTGAGCTTGTTCACTTTCACCTCCCTGAAACTTCCCCTGGCACCTGGAGCCACTTTCATTTTTCGGAAAGTTTGAGCAAAGCTGTTTCCAACTATGATGGGGTTTGGGTTTTGTTTTTTTTTATGAACAAAACACCACTGAAAAGTCCTTTACAGGATTTCCTGCATTGCAATTGCTTTTCTTTAGTGTTTCAAACTGGAGATTTAAACTGCTCTGGTCACATTTACATTATGGGGCCTAAGTTACTGAATGGCTCGTCTGATCCCTCTCAGGGCTGCTGGTGGCTTTGGGAGACATAAGGAAGGTGCCACACATGTCTCCAGAGGGTTTCAAACCAGGAATTTTGGGGGGCGCTCCTCTTCCAGTTTGCTGGGGGTGTGGGGTGGTGACATTCTGGTGCCTTCTGGGGGATTTCTACATGCTGGAAATCTGCCTTTCCATAAAAAACTTAATAAGAGAGGAGCTCTCGCTGTGCCGTGATGTGCCGTATGGAAATCCCCACGCGGCAGCAGATAATAAACGAGATGCTTTTTAAAGCTCGCACATCACAGCCCAGCAAAAGGTGATGCCTTAAAATAAATCGATTGTAAGTGGTTTCCAGTGCAAACTTTCTAACAGTCTCCTTTTGAATGAAAGGCAGAGACCTGAAGGGGAGGATTTCAAAGGTGCCAAAGACCCTCGGATCCCCACGGGGCGGGGAGATGGGGGCCCTTCAGGGTGCAGGTACAGCGGCTGGTTGCACATTCCCAGGGGCATCCTGCATCTCGCGGGAGCTTCTCAGTTGTTGGCACCATGTAGAGCTCTGGCAGGGGAGGAGGAGCTGCCCCTTGAACTTATTGTCATCTTAACATGGCACTTATTTCTCCGAGATAAGGAAAGATAAGGACAAAGAAGGATTTTGTCTTTGGAAATTCTGGCTGCTGTGACTTCTCCAGGCAAATGTCTGCTTTTCCTGCCTGAGTGGCAAGTTGTATCGCTTCCTTTTTATTTTCTTTATTTTCAAAAAACAAAACTGTTCCCACAAGCCCTAAGTAAAATTGATTTTTAAGTGAAGCTATCTCTTATAATTGTCACTGAAATGCCTTGTGGTTATTGTAATGGATTCCGAACTGTGACAAGTCCTGCTTGACGATTGTAACTGGAGCTCCAAAAGATTATTTGAGTGTGGTTTAGGGAGCGCTGTTGGATTGAATGATTGGAGGTGATCTGAGGAGGAGACAGGGCTGGAGCAGCGGGTTGAGATGCCAGCTAATGTGTTTGCTTACCTTTTCAACACCACAGAAGCTGAGGCTGCCCTGGGTCCTCGTGCCATAAGGCATATGGTCCCACGTGCCATGAAGGGTGAAAGGCAGGAGGATGCATGAAGCAGCGATGCCGGTGTGGTCCAACGTTCCTTCTGCCATGTCTGTGCAGGGGAAGGTTTGGTTGGAGAGACCCACCCTGCCTGTGCCTGCCTCTGCCTGGTTCTGTCTGTCCATCCTGCATCCCATGTCTCTGTCTCACCGCCAGTGGAGGTGGGGACAGATCCTGCACCTTGTGTTTGCCCTTCCTCGCCCAGGAGGGATGGGGCAGTGGTTGTTTGGCATCACATTGGTGAAAACAGGAGCCAAGGAAGGTGAGAGCAGCTGAGCTGAGGTTTTGCCATTGCTGGTCCCCAGGGGCAGATGTTCACACAGGGGCACAGGGCACAGCCCCCCCTGCCCTCCTCCTCTCCTCCTAGGGAGCAGTCAGGGCAATGGGGAGCAGGGGCAGAGCTGCTCTCTGCTTGTGATTTTGGAAAGCAATTGTCAGCCCTCATGAAGGGCAGAAACACAGGGAGGAGGGTGATGGAGAGAGGTTTTTCTCTAAGGTGGCAAGAGCTGAAGAGAACACCAGGCAAGGCTTGGGCTGTAAGATGCCTGGTTAGCTGTCCTGTCCTTTTTGCTCTTGGTGCTTTTCTGTTTGCAAGAAGTTAAGCTTTTGGAATCATAGAATCATTGAATCATTTAAGTTGGAAAAGACCTTTAAGATCAAAACCTAGCAATGCCATGTCCCTAAGCACCACATTTACATATACTTTAAATACCTCTCGGGAGGTATTTAACCGTATCCCTGGGCAGCCCATTCCAATGCTTAACAACGCTTTAGTGAAGAATTTTTCCTAATATCCAATCTAAACCTCCTCTGGCACAATTTGAGGCTATTTCCTCTTGTCCTATTGCTTGATACCTGGGAGAAGAGACCAGCCCCCACCTGAGCTGTATTTGCCTTCCCACGGGCAGGAGAGCATTAGCAGCAAATGCCAGCTCCAGCTCCATCTTCCCTCAGGTGCGGGCTAGATCCGGGTATGAGAGGAGATTTGGGCTCCAGCCACCCCTTTCCCTCCACCCAGCTGAGGGAGTTACTGACAAACAAGTTATTGACAAACAAGTTAGTGCTCCGAAAGAAAAACGCTGCAGCATGTTTGAATCTGCCTCCTTGATCAATACTCAGCCGTGGCTGAGCCTGCTGCCGACTGGATTTCAGATGACGGCTGCGGGGGTAATAAGAGCCCTGGGATCAACTGTCTCAGAGATTATTACAGGATGAGATGCTTCGCTGCTTTACAGTGTTTACTTAAGATTTATATTCCCTATGTGTATAGAAGGGGGTTGTCATCTTTTGTCGCTGGCTGATCATTTTTTGATGGTGGCATGCGCGCTGCGCCGTTAAGGTTTGCTTGGGGGGGCGTGTGCAGCAAGTTCAGTGAATGGGGAGAAGAGGAGCTGGGGACGAAAGGGAGAACTGGAATGGGGGCAACCTGGAGCTGGCGGCAGGAGGTGAGATGGTGAGAAGTGCCCTCTGCTCCAACACATGCAGGCAGAGCAGGATGGAGTGCATGAAGCATGAGGAACGGGCTTTCACCTTTCCGGATGCTCTGCAGTGGCAGATGCGTTTTCAGGGTGCCTGCCCATGGAGGGTGCCAGAGGAGAGGACTTGTACCATCCTCATTCCTTCATCATGGAGCTGCAAAACCAGCTTCCAGGGGGGCGTTCCTGCCTGGGGCTTGGGTTGCTTGGCTTCATCTTGTGTGTTTGGTTTTCACCTTCTTGTCTTAATCTTTCACCTGTGTTTTCTTGCTTTGGGAGGAGGGCTGGGATGATAAGATGCTGCGCAGACCTCTCTGGCCCTGTAGCGCAAGCGTGGTTTAATCTCCAGCAGAGATCTCCCCTTCCAGCTGTGTGCTGAGGTGCGGGAGGTTAATACACTTCACGCCGTTGGGGAAGGCGCTGAGATGAGGGTGATAACAGCGCAGAGGGAAGTTAAATGAAAGCTTAACAGGAGCAACTCTCCCTTGGAGCAGATATCCCTGGGCGCACGCAGGCGCTATGTGCCGGGCCATTGCTGAGCCCTTCCTTACTGGCTGCAGAGAGAAGCTGGGGACACAATCCCAGGCTACCCAGGGAGCATTCCCCAGCATTGGCACAGGCTTTATTTCCATGGGGCAGCATTTCTGCCATTACACAGGGCTGCTCAGCCTCCTCTTGCAGAGCGTTTGCCATAATCCTGTTTTATAAATCCAGCCTTGGCCTTTGGCCTCCCTGTGCCGCTCTGGTCTCTGCTCCGCTGCCTCCCAAGTTAAACCCACTGATCTGACTGAGGCAGGAACAGCCAGGGCATACTTATTGCTGTGTGGGGGCTGGGAAGAGATTTAGCAAAGTGTTGCACCAGTTTCCCTTGGAGAGCCACTGTGCAAAAATATTGGAGGAGGGCAGGAGAGCCCCGGGTACAGTGCGGGAGAAGGGGCAATGAGGAGAAGGTGGGCAGCACCCTTGGGCACTTGCTGCATCAAGGACAGTCTCCCTGCACCCTGGCCCCTCAAGCAGTGGGGATGCTGACAGCAGGGACAGTCACCTCCGCCTAGAGAGGAGGTTGCAGTCCCTGCCTGCATCATCTCCGATGCTCAGAGCATTTCCCACCACCACACTCCCAACAGCTTTGGGGTATCAGACCAGCTGCCTCCCAAAAGGTCCTGCGGTGGGTGAGCATGCGTGGGTGAGCCATGCTCGGGGTGGTGTGGGTGAGCTTGTGGGTGGCTGGGGCTGAGAAACAAAATCCTGGAGCAAAGCAGAGAAAAAACAGCATTGGTGCATTCGGAGGTGCCGTTCTCTAGGCTGGTGGAAGGTTGCCCACCGCATCCCCCTGCCCTTCCCGTGTGGCTTGAGGGAGGAATGGCACACACCTGGCTGTGCCACCTTCACTCCTGCTGCCTGCCCATCCCAAGTCCATGACTCTGCGAGGCTCCTTAATCCCTGGCGAGCCAGTGCGCTGAGCAGGGAGCTCCTGATGGATCTGCCCGGGTGAGCAGCGAGGCGGAGAGGAGCGCCGTGCAGAATACGAAAGAGGCCAGGGCGCGATAAAGCCCTCCCAGCACCTTCCCCCTCGCGGACCCTGCCGTCAGGATCTCTAGACACCAATCCCTTGCAAATCTCCTGTTGGCCTTTTATGACCTGCAGAGTCATTTCAATTTAGTGTTTTCAGCCTCTAAATCTCCTGTCCTTAGCCTTCAGTGACTCCTGAGGAAAGAATCGTGCTCCTTAAAGTGCCACGGCCAGGGCAGTCCCTGCACCAGAGCCTGCTGGAAATTTGCAGTTATTTCACACCCGTGCTTTATTTTTGGTAATTCCTCTAATTTTTCTTGTCGTTGGAAGCATGCAGTTGACAACTCCAGGTCTGAAGCCCCCAGGAGGTTTTGGTAGCTGCCACGTATGGGGTTGGGACCCCTGCTTAACTCCCTGGTGCGCTGCCTGCGTCCCAGGCATCTCGCAGTCCCTGCACGCAGCGTACCTTGAGATGGACTGATTGATCTGTAACACTTGAAAAATAATGGTTTAATCATTATTAAGGATTAGAAATAATCCTTGCGCTCTATCGATCATGATAACATTATTCACGATGAACTCATTTGGCATTAATGGGGCCATCCTGCAGCAGCAGCGTGTAGCTCTGGGCAGACCTGTCATCTTCCCTAAGGCGACGTGGCTGGGGGGTTGCTGGAGCAGCAGCACCTTCCCCACCCTAACACACAACTCCATGTCCTGCTTGTGAGCAAAGCTGTCCCAGATAGTCTCCTCTAGCACCAGTCAAGGATGGGACAGGATGGGGCTGCTCCCCTGGGAGCCGCTCAACAGAGCATTGCTCCAGGCGTGTCCCCCAACAGGGATGGAGGTGGGCAGAAGGGTCCCCTGTTGCAGAGGAGGGATGTCTGGCTGCCCACCTGGTCCTTCTCTCCTCCCAGTCCTCATCCTGGTCATGGGACCAAAATGTTTTTGGCAAGGAAATCGCTGCAGAAGCAACAGCTGGGAGGCTCTGGGGGCCCTTCACCCAGGGTGGGTGTCCGGCGGCGGCCAGGAGCCAGCACAGCCCCCTGCTATGGCTGTGCCATCCTGCCACGGGCTCCTCTGTCCCTGCAATGTGCTATTTATCAAACAAGAACATCTGGATTTATTTTTTTTATAAAAAAACAAAGTTGTATCTGGGTAGACATTGACAAATTGACATTTTCCAGAGGAAAAATATCTCATGTTGAAGTGTCATTCCTGGGTGTAGCCGTCCCTTACTGCACCATTTGCAACCCTCCAGGCACTTCGCACGAGGCGATGAATGGGTGAAGATGTCCATAAATCTTACCCCAGCCCGTAATAAACAAACACGTTCTTATCAAGTATAGAAAAATGCATATTTCATCACTGCTGCCTTAAGCATGTTTTGGAATAAATGCTTGCCTTTAATCAGCCATCTCAATATATAAACAGAGAACAAAAGCTTGTGGGGATGAGGTGCAGAATTGGGCCACAGCTTTTCTAGGTGGCTTCAGGGAGGAAAGGTTGTGGCTGTGCAGGTGAGCCCCTTGTAGATCTGCCCTGAAAATTAACATTACTCGACTTTTCTGTACACACACACGTTGTCTCCCATTCTCTTCTCTCCGCCACTGAAGCCGTAGGTATTTTGCTTCAGCGCTCAGCTGATAGCTGATCTTTCCCTTTGGATGCTGGCCACGAAAGCAAGTGCTTTGATTGGAAATAAAGATTAGAAAAAGAGAAAAGATTAAACAGGAAAGTTTCAACCAACGTGTGCCAAGATTATGTGGTGATGGATAAGCATTTCCCTGCATCTGATAAGAACAAGCTGCGTTTTCTGGCTGGGGAGGGCCAGATCTATGATGTCTTTCACCAGTATCAGTGTTTTGCTGTGCTCCCGGTAACATAGCACGCGCTGTTGTGGTCCTGCTCGCAGGGTGCTGCCGGGGCTGGGTGCCGCCACTCTCCTGCATGCGGTGTGGGCATGCGACGGAGACACCATGAAGCCTTGGGACTTCCTTTCCCTCGAGCATCCATGTGGAAGGGCTGAGACATTTTGCATCCCCGCATGCTCATGTGAGCACTGGAGGAACTGGTGTCAGTGGAGCCAGCGGCTGCAGCACATGTGACTGTGCCCAAGGCTCCTGCCCACCTCTGTGGAGATCATCATCTTGTGTGTCTGTGCTCTTATAGCCAGGCATTCTTCAGGACCTGGGGAGATAGATTTCACTGCAACCCCAGTGGGCTCCTGCCAGCATGTTGGGTCCCTCCTGAGCATAGGAACACTGTTTCATTCTGGCATTTGTGGTTCACAGCATGAAAATCAGTTGTGCAGTAGTGCTGGGAATCTTATATGCATTCCTGTGGTGCTGCCCAGGCTGTGATTTGAGGTTGTTGTTTGGCCCAGGATGTCACCCTGTTGTCAGTTCTCCTTCCTCTTCAGGGATTGCAGGTGATGCAGCAGCACATGCCTTAAGGCACATCTTTGCTGACGTGTCTCCCACTAACTCACCAGGGCCGATAGCAACGGTCTCACAAGCCTCATGGCCCATTAACCCTGCACTGTAACTGTCCAGCCCCTGGAGCTGAGATCTCTGTGGTGTGTGTTCCCCAGAGCCTTGTAAAGCGGCCGGCTGGTGGGGAGCGGGTGGGCTCTGGGAGCAGGTGGGGAACCAATGACCCTGGGGCTGTGACAAGGTGAGGGAGGGCACAGGCACACGAAGGGGAGTGGATGGAGCTGTGCACCTCCGGGCCTTGGTGGTGGGGCGTTTCGAAGGGTTTTTCAGAGCATTTTTGAAGGGTCTGCCCTGCCCTGTGGAGAGCTGGGGTGGGTGCGGGAACCCACGTTGAGCCCTTTCCCTGCCCTGTGAGAGCCTGTCCGGCTCCAGCGGTAGCACCCCATGGCTGCCAGGTAGTGACAGCTCATTCCTGGTTGAGTTCAAGTAGCAGCAACCCCTCTGGAGACACCACCTTGCTCTGGGAAAGACAGGAGTGAGCACAGAAACGCCCCATGCCCAGGATGTCCTTCTCCAGCCGTTGCTGCCTGTGATCCCTCCTTTTGCCCCCCTCGCTGCAGAGGGGTGACAGTGTCCTGGGGATCCCCCAAACAGAGGGATGGCGAGTGCTGAGATGGCACCCATGGTCCTGGGTTCACACGGGCGATGCCCACCTCCTTTCTCTTTTCCTGGGCTTACTTCTTCTCTCCTGCTTGCTTTGCAGAGACTTGCCAATGCAGCGGAGAAGTTCCAGAAGTCTCACCACTGGCAGGACAACATCCGGGTAAGGCTCTGCGCGCCCCAGCTGCTTCTGCCCCCTTCCCTCCGGGACACTGAGCTCCATGATGGCACTGGCCTCGGGGATGACTTCTGGCACAGGAATCAGAGCCTCATCCCATCCTTCGGCTCTTCCTTCCCTCCTTTCCCCCATTCTCAGCTCCCTCACAAGTTACTGCCGGCCGTGTTGTGCTGCTCAGCACGCAGGCAGCCCCAGCACCACCGCCTGCCAGCGCTAATGAGAGCAAATGAAGCGATTCTGAGCTCATTTCCAGCCTCTGCCTGCAGACACTGTAAGGAGGAGGCAGGAGGTGAAGGTCAAGCCTGTGGCTCAATGATGAGGGATCGGGGAGACTCTTACCAGCCCCTCACTATCTCCAGCAGCCAGGTTTGGTGCCAAGTGGGGTCTCACGCGGGGGTGATGGCAGCACCTGCGGTCACGCGCCGGCTCATCTGTGGCACCTGACGGCAGTTGCTGTTCCTGGAGGAAAGAGCAATCTGGGCTGTGAGAGGGAAGATGCGGGTTTAATGATTGCATTTGACTTTGTAATTCTGGCGGTGATAGCGCTCAGCGGGAACCTGAAGGATTCTGCCTGGAAATACTCTCAAATTATAACAGTAATACAAAAGGAAGGAAAGATTGTTTTCTTTCCAGTGCAGGGTCTACACTAAAAAATACTCCTGATCCACCCAGCCCCTTCCTCCAGGTCGGGGTGGATCCTGCCTGGCCCCAGGGAACCCCCTGCAGTCACTGAGGGGACAGCCGGGGCACAGCCCCACTGCTGGGCCTTGCTGGTGCCTCTAGGGAGGCGTTTCTCTGTCTGCAGCTGTGATCAGAGAGGAGGGGAGATGAAGACCTGGAGCCCCATCTTGCTCATGTAGACCCTCCTGCCATTGGCGGTGGTCACTAGGGTTTGATGTGGAGAGGAGGAGGCAGGAGGAGCAGAAAAGAAGGCAAGATGTCGAGCTGCTTGGCTTTGGTTCGCCACGTGGCTCACACAGAGTGGACACTTGTGGCCGGTTGTCACCTCCCCAGGAGCTGTGTCCCGTAGGCACCTGGAGAGTCTGAGCTTGCAGGGGCCTTCTGTGCACGAGCAGAAGCCGCCTTGCTGAGGAGAGGTGAGGTGTCCCAGCTGGTGCTCTCATCCAGCAGACAGTTGTCACTGTCACCAGCAGTCACCAAGACCTTTCTGCATGAGCGTGCTGCTGATTTACTGTCAGCCTTTTCCAAGAGGTTGGTGGAAGGGACATTAGGAGGTAACAAGGTTTGGTGTGGGCACAGGCTGATGCCAGTGCCGGTGCCTTACCAGCACCTTGGCCACGGGCTCAGGGTTTGCAGGGGAGGCCAGGAGCAGCATCGAGGGGGCCACAGGCAGCTCCCACAGGCTCTTACCTCCATTCCTAGTGCTGACCTGATCTGTGTGTCCTCCGGGACCAAGATACCTGGAGCAGCTGCTTCCTTGGCTGCGGACACCTGAGGGCATCGTGCTGGCCCCGGGCACTGTGTGCTGGGCTGGCACATGGGGATGGATACCTTGTGGCTGGGGTGCAAGCGAGGTGGGCAGAGCTCAAACAAGGTCCCTGTGTTTAGCAACAGTCCTCAGTGCTTCTGTTTGTCCCTGGCCTCCAGGGACGGGCAGCTGCCATCCTGCAAGGGCTCCTGCCACAAGGCCCCTCCTCAGCCCCAAAGAGCTCCCTTTCCATCCGGACCAGGCTGCCTTCCGTTGTGAGAGGCATAGCGGTCGGGATACAGAACAAGCCTGGAAAGGCTGTAGCAGTGGGGAGCTCTTGGCTCATTTTGCCATTCACGGCACAAACCTTTCAGAAATCCACTTTTGTAGAAAAAATATTTTTAATAGCACTGTTTGCAACCACTTAATCAAGGTAATTAGGAGCGAGTCACCCAGAAACAATGTGCAGCGATGCGTCACCGCAGAGCTCGCCGCAGCTTTATCAGGACAGCCCAGACCCGGCTGGGACGTTTGATGGACTGACCCGGCTCCGTGCACAGCACCCAGGGCGCTGGGCGTTCGCTCCCCCTCAGCAGGCAGCCCTGCCTGCATCCATCCTGCCTGCATCAGCCCCGGTTCCTGGGCAGAGCAGACGGATGTAGGGGCTGTGTAAATGGCTCTTGCCATTGGGTTTGAGCCTCCTTTTGCCGTCCTTCATCTGTAAAATGGAAAGGCATGGTCAGACCTGCATGCCAGCGCTGGTGACACTGGCTCTGCTGTTGCCTGCAGCTTGTCACTGGTGCTGGCATAGCCAGCCGGCAGGGAAGGCAGCAGCTCAGCATTCCCAGCTCCTCCTCTCCTCGTTCCCCAGCGAGCGGCTGGTTCCTTCTGGCCACAGCTCTCCCCTCCTCTCCCAGCGTGTCGTGTCCTAACCTCGCGCCGGAGTCGATGACAGATTGCGGCGAGCGCGGTTATTTTTGTGTTTCCATCTGAAGGCGCGCCGGCAGATGCTGAGTGTTTGCTCTGCATTAGTGCTAATGGCAGCCCCATTAAACCTCGCTGCAGATGGGTTGCTATGGAAGTCCAGGGGAAAATGAAACAGGAGCGGGAGCCTGAGCGGCTGGGAGGCTGCTGCCAGCAGTCGCACACAACCCATCTCTACGGGGAAAGTTTCTTTATTCTTGCTTTTTTTGTGTGTTCCCAGCCACATGCCAGCCATGCTGGCTTTTGTGAGGGGTCCGAGTTCAGCCTCCCACCTCAGGGGGCTTTGCAAAGCACCTCCCCATTCCCAAAGCACTCTCCCCTGCCCCATCCCCGCTCCTTGTCCTCATCTGCCCTCAGGCCCCCCATGTGTCCCAGCGGTGCCAAACCACGGCCATGTCCCTGTGTGTCCAGAGAGCTCTCCTGCACACCGGAGCACTTTCCATTGACAAAAGCAACCTTGGCTCCAAGGCCACCCGTGCAATGACATCTGGGGCACCCCACACCTTGTTCCTTCAGCTCCTTTCACCCCAGGGCTGGGTGGCAGCTCATGTTGGCACGATGAGCAGGGACGGCGGCAAGCAGAGCAGGCTGCAGTGCGAGGCCATTGTATCACCCTTAGTGATTTGGAGGGAGGGCAGGCCGTGCCCTTCCTCACCTGCACAGCGAGGTTCTCTCAGGGATGCGCGTTCACCCGCCGGCAAAGGCTGGAGGAGTCCCGGAAAGGTGAGAGCTGGTTTCTGTTGCCACAGTGAGAGCTCCCACCACGAGGCACTGGGACTGTCTGGCGCTGGTACAATGAAAGATCAGAAAAAGCTCCCAGTTTGCAGTGGCCTGGCCAGACAGTTTTCCCAATGAGAAGCTTCTGGCCCTCCGAGTTTGCATCCCAGGGCTCTACAAGGGGTCCGAGAGGTCAGGCTGGCTCTGTTCTGCACAGAGGCACAGGAGTCTGTCACTTGAGGCACATCTGGACTGTCCCCCTGCTCTGGATGTCCCCAGCCCTGTCCCCAGCCATGGAAGTGGTGCAGACCCCCTGGATGCAGACTGTTCCCAGCAGCAGATGGAGGTCCCAGGGCTGCAGCCCACACCCTGATGCTGTGTACCAGGTTCACATCCTCTGTTTGCTACCCTGCTCAGGTGAGAGACCTGAAAAATGTCCCTATAAAAACACTGGAAGGTCATTTTGAGTTTTTTGCTGCCATCCTTTGTATCTGTCCTTGATGACAAGCTGCCATGCTGCCCATCAAGCATCTCAGCCAGCTCTATGTTCTCCCAGCTCCTCACCTCCCACATACTTCACTTTCTACTGGGGTTTTCCAGTGCCTTAGGTTCTTTTCCAGACCTTCATCCCCATCCCAGCACCATCAGCGGGGACTTGGGTGTCCCGCGCACTGTGGGGGTCCGTGCTGCCCTGGGGGATGCTGTTGAAGGTGCAGGTCTGCTCTGCCAGCCATGAACTGCATCACGGGGCGTCGTCATCACTGCGCGTTGGTCTGCTGGAGCTATTTGTCCCTTTAAGGGACACTCCAACGCTGCAGAGAGCCATCCCTGCATTTATGTGCGCTTGGCAGGATTATATAAATTGCCTTTAAAAGTTGACTTCTTTATAAGCCATTTTCTGCTTCATAAAATGTTTATTACTGTTGTTTTTCTCCCACTTCTTCCTCACTGCATTTTCCATCGCTACATTGGGACGCTCCCCTCTTCCTCTGCCTGTTCCCCACTGCCTCCCACCTCTCCCCACCTTCTGGGAGAGAAAAGGAGCATTTGAATGGCCAGAGCCAAGCAGAATCTTTCTCCTTGGAAAAAGAAAAAAAATAAAAATAGCTGTACATTGAGCTGCAGATGTAAGAGCTGCTGGGGACAGGGTTTAACTGCTGGTGGTTTTGGGGTGCTGTGGCATGTGCGCAGGCAGCAGAACGAGCATAGGCGCTAGAAGGCAGCCCCACGCCTCTGCCTCCATCCATAACCCCCGCCTGCAAGCACACAAGCAAATAACAAAGCCCAGATAATTTCAAGCTCCATTAGAAACGAAACTCCGGGGAACACAGCATCGCTGTTTGCCAAATGGGAAGGGACAGGAGGAATAACAGAGATTGTGCTCCTGGGCACCCAGGAAAGGTGAGGGATAAAACAGGGGGATGTGGCGGCACGGCAGGGTGCTCCTCCACGGGC
>NW_009698309.1:0-447 GCF_000703405.1 Apaloderma vittatum
ATTTAGATTTATATTGATTTATTCACTCCCTATGCTTGCCTCGACTTTGGGTTTCCTGCTTTGCGAGCACAAAACACCTTATGAAGAGCATTTTTATTTCCACACTGCCCCAACTCTGCCAGAACTTCCCCGGCTCAGTGGATTTTGTGAAGAAACTGGCAACGGGAAGCAAGGAAGAAAAAAAAAAAAAAAAAGTCCCTGACCCGACAACAATAATTGATTTTTCTCAGCTTTCAGCTTCTAAGACAACCAAAAAGGATGAAACACTTCAGAGTTCGTCGCAGAAATGTGAGCGTTTACCTGCTCAGCCCGAGGAGCCTTTCCTTTAGGCAGAGTTCCAGGATTCTCCTCCATTTGAGCCATTTCTCCTAGAAGATAAAAAACCCAACAAACCGAACCCAGAGAGAAATGTTATTCTGGACATGGATTCACAAGAAAACCCCCCTC
>NW_009698309.1:511-848 GCF_000703405.1 Apaloderma vittatum
TTTGTCGGTTAGCGAAGCTGCCCCATCACCTGCGCGACGTTTCCCGTTGTGCAAAGCGAAATTCCGCGTTAAAAAACAACCTCAAGGTTGGAAACCTGATGGGTTATTGAAAATAAATTCTAAAAAAACCCCACGATTGTGGAGACTCCAGCTATGGGTGTCGGGACCGGAGGTGCGAGGAGACGCTTCCGAGGAGGGTGGAGAAGGAGGAGGGTGGAGGATGAAGGATGGAGGAGGAGGAGGGTGGAAATGTCAGTTTGCAAAATTCAGAGCTTTTTTATTTGATTTTTTTGAGGGGGACCTCCCGGGAAGGAATTGCTGCCCTACTGTGACACCC
>NW_009698310.1:0-6796 GCF_000703405.1 Apaloderma vittatum
TGATTCTGTGATTCTGTGATTCTGTGGTTGAACCCCTTTCACAAGATCCAGGACCTGCAAATTGGAGGCTACTCTTATCTATCTGTGTGTTCTATTTGTTCTTCCTGGTCAGGCAGCTTATAGGAGACACTCACAGTAAGGTCTTATTTACCTGCCCTCTCTTTAATTTGGACCCATAAGCTTTCAGTTAACTCATCAGGTTTAATGCCCATACTGACTATATAAGAGACTGTGTTAAATGTTTGTCTCAACCTTGCTGAAATTCCCCACGAAGAAACTTCAAGGCTACTGTTTGTAAGCTTGGGCTACTGATAAGCCATGGGGTTCAACTCGACTTCCGATAAGCCTCAAACAACAACTGCAGGGCCTGACTCAAACACTGATAAGGCAGCCATCTTGCAAGCACAAAAGTTATGCAAGTTGTCAAGTCATACACCCAAAGGTGTGCAGTCATATTACATCTACAAAAATGGGCCCTCCGGACAACTACTCATGTTCCATCAACAGAGGCAATGCTGTGGGGAGGGGTGAAGATCGCTCCTGATGACCCTCATATACACATGTGCTAAACAAGAGGAGAGTAGACAAAGCACTTCTTGGAAGGCCAAAATACGGAAGAACTAACACTGTATAATGCCTCCACGAACAATTACTCTTTGGAGATTTTCTCCACCAAGTAAAACAGGCGGACCTGCAAGACGTCACTGGATCTGTGATGGCAGTTATACTTCTTGCTATCTTAAACCTTTTACTGCTTTGCTTTCTCATGTCTTATCTTTCTTTCCTATTGCTCTCCAGTGGTTGGTAGTCAATCAAAGGTTGTGCTGTTGTGACATCTGACTTAATTTGTGCCTTAGTTTCACCTTTGGGATCAAAACGAATCACCTTGACTCTAGGTGGGTCAAGATAGACTGAGTGTCTTTGCAATTTAGAGAGGCATTCCAGGATGTTGAGAGGGTTTAGGGATTTCTCCATAATGGTGCCTTTCAGGCACGTGCTTGCTTATGTGCAGGTACTGGAGGTGACCTTGTCTAATCCCCATTTTGTTCATTTTGTGAATCCTTTCCTTCACATCATCCTTTTGCTAAGTAATCCTGTCTGCTGCTCCCTCAATGGACTGTTGATTACTCTCTCCCTTCCCATCATTATTAGTTTAAAGCCCTTCCCATCACGTCTTCCATCTTCTTGGCAAAAATAAATTTGTCCTGCTTATTGAGAGAGATCTCACCTCTTCCAAGAAGACACCTATCTGCAAACTGGGTCTCAGGGTAATGGAACCCAAATCGTTGCTGTCAACAACAGTTCCTCAGACAATTACTGACTTGTCTTATTAGTGCTCTTCTCTTCACATCCTTTGCTCTCACCAGCAGGATTAAAGAAAACACTAGCTGATCACCCGTTATCCTGACTACTGCCCTAAGATCTCTGTAGTCACTTTTGATACTGTTCAGGATTGTCCTGGCAGTAACATTCGTGCCCATCCAGATTATGAGCAGGGGGTAGAATTGAATGTGCCACATAAACTTTGACAGTCTCTCCCAAACATCTTGGATTCTAGCCCCAGAAGGCAGCAAACCACTCTAGATGATTGATCAGACTGACGGATGGGTGCCTTGGTCCACTGCAGCAGAGAATCATGCATTATAATGACTTGATATTTCTTCCTAGTAGCCTTTATGTGGTTTAGAATTAGGTAGACAAGGCATATCTAGGTCCTCTTCAGCTTTGAGGCTGGTGAAACTGTTTTGCAGTTTTAACCCATTAAGTGAGGCAGGTCCCTTCCCATTTTGCGCCAGAAGTCACCAGCTTGCATCCTTCCCCTTCAAAGTTTTTGCTTGCTTGGATAGTGAGAGTAGACACTGTCTGCTTTTTCTTCACCATCTACTTATGTATGCACAGCTTTTTGTACATTCGACGGGAGCTGAAAGAATTCTGTAGTGAATTGGCAAGGGAAATAGAATCTCACTCTGCCTCAGTTTAACATCCTTATCATATAGGAATCAGCCTGTTTTAAATTTCTACCTACATGTCTCTTATCTGCTTCAAAACGCTTCATATTCTGTTGTGTGTATGCATTTTCATAAACTAAGGTCATGTCAGAGGTTAAAAATTAATCAGTAGGTGATATAGTAGCTGCTTGTTTTTTTAGATTAGTAAAATGCCTCCCATTTCCCCTTTACAAATTACTACACTGTAATCTTTTCTCAATGTTTTACATCATTCCAGATTATCAAGAACAGAAGGCAGTTTCATTTATTGCTCTACATACTTTGACAGAATTCAGAAATTATTTTTAAAAAGGAAACTTGACTTAGTGTCTAGCTTGAGAAATATTATTTTCCCTAATCTTTCCCTCCATTTTGAAAGGTGAATATACATAAGGGTGATTTTAGAAATTCAATAGCAAAGCATATTCCTTTTCACAGCCTCTATTTACATCATCCTGAAAAATAAGCTGCTCTAACTTTTATATTTTCACATCATTCCTTGTCTCCTACTCAGTAAAACTCTAATTTACACTAAAATTCACAAGCTTTTGAAATGTCTAACAGAAGAAGGAACTCTGATGCTAAATATGATAGCTCAGATCACTACATTCCTTTGTGTTATTTCTAGAAAGTCAACATATATGGACATCTATATCCCACAGACTGACTCATACATTATGTGTAAATGGGACAAGAATAAACTTTGTGCATTTCATTAATCTGGAACCTTGTGGTTTTGGTGCTGAAATGATTTACCAAACCATTGGTTTGAAAAAGACAATGCATAATAAGTTAGGATTAAATAATCTTTCTAGGGAAGAAAGAGTGCTCAGTGCAGACAGGAATAGAGAAGCAGCAGAGCATTACTGAAGAGGTCAGCAATCACTTACTTCAGCCTTCTACAAGATGAAGTTTCTGTCAAAAGAGTGTAAATAAATGCAGGCAGCGTCAATGTTTTTATTACTGATGTATCTTAAGAGACAAACAGCTCTGAATTCGAAGACAAATCAAGGCCAAATTTGTATCCAACTGTTGTAATTTTCTCTCCATTATTTAACTGCTATAAAAGGTTGGTCAGTAGATGTGATTTTACCACTACTAGCAGCAGGCATCACTTAGGGCTACCAGGTCAATGATCATCACATGGTAGGGCTTTCCTGGGCTAGAGCTAGGGCTAGCTTCTCCTAATAACACTGTGGTGACCACAGGACCATTGTCTGGCCTGAGATGAACTTCTGTATTGGTCATAGATGGACAAGGCTGGATAAACTTGACAGTCACCACGGGAGAGGCCATCACCCATGATGTTCCACAGAGCTGGGGAAGGTTGCACTAGATGCAGAGCTGAGAGCCAGTGGGAGGGAAGAAAGCCAGGGTAACATAAGGTACTGAAATAAACCCAAGACTGAGGAGGAAATATGAAGTTTGTACTCTTTATGGCAAGAACCGCTGGGTACTACCAGCTCTGGCTATTTGCTCCTTTTTAACCAGCAAGGCAATTTTTAGACTAACAAAATGTTCAATCTAAACTGACTACATATGTGTACTACATCTCTACGTGTTGCACTAGAAAAAACTTGGATCCCCCCCAAAATTCTGGAGCTCTAGCTATAGGAGCTTTTCCCTAAACATTTCCTTATCATAATCTTCTTATTTGTGACTTGAGAATAGGATATAGAAAATTTAATTTGGACACTTTGGTTTAAATTATACTTCAGCTGTCTGAGGTTAGATTTTTAAAAGCTTCGTGTTCTAAGTAAAAAAAAAATGGTTTTCATATATTTATTAATATGTACATACATTACTGGGGCTGGTGTATGTTAAATGGAAGGCAGAATAGAATATGGTTTTTGTCAGATGCCTGGTGAGGTTTTTGATCTAAAGATATAGTCAATATTGGAATAGTAGTGTTTTGTATTCAAATTTGGAGAATCGTAACAACCTGGGAGAGGTTGCGTGTACCAAAGGCCATTCAAATTCTTTATTTACAAGACACATAATTTAACACTATGGGTTTGATCCATCTGCCTAACTGGAAGCGTATTGACTTTGGAGATATCCTAGGTATTCTGTCTAAACTCTGGAGTGAGTTTCTCATATTTGACAACCCCATGCACATTTCTCTGATATTTAGGGCAATTCAAACAGCGTAGAAATCTACCTCTAGGCTATTGAACTGATCTCTTACTGAATCATCAGCTGTGACAGATCTTGCTGAAGTTGGATCTATTACAGTTTTAGAATTTACTCTTCCTTTTTGACTACAGGTAACTGGACAGGACACGCCACACTTTGTAACAGCTTGATGGTGATTTAGTTCCTTTCTAACAGAGCTAGAGATCTGCTGGCTTCCAGCATCACCTGAGAACCAGAGTTTCTATTTTGCTGAAGAAGTAAATCACAGTATCCTCATTGTCTCTCCTCTTCCCATAATTAACAATGTCCCCCAACCTAGCCACCTTATTCCCCATATCCGTTGGTGACATGAATGAAAGGGATGTGATCTGTCAAAGAGAGATCACAAAAATAGAGAAGGAAAAATGAAGAGAGCACATTGTTATTCCTACTTCTATAATTCACTTAACTCTTACTTTTCTCGCCCATTTACTGTTGTGGTATGTGTTGTGGAGGCACCCAGAAAACCAAACAGGGCTGCTACAAAAAGTCAAAATTTATTCTAACCCAGAAAGACTCACACTGACAGATAAAGTATATTACAGATTCATATGCAAGTCGAGAATTATCATTACATAACTAGATTTAGGAATTCATAACTATTCCTCTAGAAATATGTCCAAAAATTTGCACATACTCACTCACTAAAAGGGGGAAAACCTCTCACTCAAGGGTACTCAACAAATCACTCACCTATGGCTGGTCAAGGATTGTCTCGAGGACAGATCCAGAAGTCTTGCTCACCAGTGGGGGCTGGTGGGCGCCCTCAGTCCTGGGAGTTTCCTTGGATGGCTCCTGATCCAAGGGGAAAGTCCCCAACTGCAGACCCACTCGCCTGAGGAGGACCGACTCAAATCTCAAATTGGGTCTCCGGCAGGGCCTCATTTATATCTGAGTCGAGTTTGTCTGGGGTCAATTTCGAATTAGCTCAGGAGCCAGTGCACAAGAGACACAGTAAACAAAGTCATCAGGCCTCAGTGGCCATCCTTGCCAGGTCCTTGGAGCAGGCCTGATGTCAGATCTTTTG
The DNA here is from genome assembly GCF_000703405.1 of Apaloderma vittatum. Classification (NCBI taxonomy): domain Eukaryota; kingdom Metazoa; phylum Chordata; class Aves; order Trogoniformes; family Trogonidae; genus Apaloderma; species Apaloderma vittatum. Next base: position 5,191 of record NW_009698310.1, read on the forward strand.
CAGGGCCTGATGCCCTGTCTTTTGCAAGACCTGGTGTCAGAGAGGATGCAACTGCCACGGTATGGAAAGAGGATATCCTTATTTTAGCCGTTTCAGATCTGGAGCTTTCTGCAGGCATTGATTGTATTTGGTGCCACTAGGCACTGAGCACTATCTTGTGCTATCAAGGAACCTAAGAACAAGTAGTACTACTCATATAAATAAGCATAGTTCAAGATCCTAAACTTGTGGTTATGCTGAATTGTACGAATCAATATATTTTAATTTCGTATTATTTGTAGGAAAAATATGAGCTGAGTTTGTAGCAGAGGGTATAGTTCTACAATTTAGAGCTGTATTTTAACATTATTTTAAAGATTGTGTAAAAATAGGATTATTTTTCTTTTTTTTCCCAGAATAAGAAAAATATAGTGATAACAACCAATATACATTGTTGGTTCAGAATGTTATATCAGCATGTGTGCGCATGCCGTGCAGTGATAAACAGTGATAAACAATTAAAAAAAACACAGTATTTTCCATAAAAATCCAGTATGTTCAGTATTAGCTCTTTCAGAATTATTAGAGGGGTTGTTCTTAATGGAAAAAAGTGTTCTGCTGGAACTGTTTCATGTAATGAGACTTTCCTTTTTATCTTTTTTCAGTTTCTTTTTTTTTTGACTCTTTTTTTTTATTTTTTTTTAAAGAGAATTGAGTACTCCAGAAATCTAGTGGAACATTGATTAGTTGCTCTGGAGACTGAAATCCTGTAATTATCTTCACAGAAGTGAAAGAGCTCCCATTCATTCCTTGCTAGCAGGAGGTAACATAGTAACAGCAGGACAAGGTGTAGGACAAAGAAGATAAATCACTGGAAAAGCTGGATGCCTAGCTAAAGGCATGGCAAATAAAAGAGCAAGTTAAACGTCAGGAGTTCATTAGCAAGAGGAGTCTGGCTATGTGTGATGCATACAAATCCTTGATGTTTCATAGGCTTTACTTTCTGAGTAATGTTTTGTTTTGCTAGAAAAGTAAGAAAACTAAACTGATGTTACGCAAGTGGTTTTAATAAGTTCTTGGGTTTAATACACTCTATTAGTCTATGTTAACATATTTCATCTATACACAATATTAATCCAATCAGCATGACTCTGCAACTAACAATCTTTTTTCAATATATGCTAATTTATACTGATTTTATATTAAGATGGCTTCTTTCATTCTTACATTGCTTTGAAGATAAAGAAAATAGAGAAACCAAGAAATTCAGGAAATAGTTCATGATTGTTGACAAGTTTTAAAATTTAAGAGATTCTGTATTTGAGTCTCAAATTTAATGTAGATTTCCTTCTAGTCTAGCTTATCCTTTTTTTGCCAAGTAGTTATTTCTGTTGACTGGAATTCATGGAAATCACTGTTGTCCTCTGGAGTCAGTAATTCATTAAGACTAACAGACTTTTCCTTTGCCTAAAACTATATTTACTTTTCAGAATAATAACAAAATTACAATGATCAATTATTTTTTTAACATAAGAACTGAGATTTTAAAATGTATGATGAACTATCTTCTTTATGTTTTAATAGTGCTTTTATATAACATGGTGTATTGGGTTGGCTCAGCCGGATT
>NW_009698311.1:0-54462 GCF_000703405.1 Apaloderma vittatum
TAATAATAATAATAATAATAATAACAACAACTTGCCCGTCCTGTTTAATAAACCTCAGTACTTCTGTAAAATGAAAAAATGTCGAATTTGTCAGTGTGCCAGGAAAAGGGCCATAAGAGGAAAGAAAAGAAAGTTCAGTCAAGAAAGTGATTATGGAAGTAACATTATTCATGCTGGGTAGAGACGGGCTATATTAGTACCTGTATTCAATTTATAGGAGGGAATGAAAAACTTATAGTTCAAAGAAAGACAAATAAGCTCTCACATCCTGGTTCGCAGTAAATAAAAATTAATATGTAATAATGTCATCAATTTACTATCATATGTAATGAATTTACTATCATATGTAATAATGTCATGAATTTACTATCGAAGTTCTGACTTTTTAAAGGTGATGGAAAATAGCAAGGTTTGCTTCTTTCCCCATGTCCTGAAACCTTGCTTTCTTGCACAGTCTGACTGAAATCTCCAGTATAAAAAAGGACCGAAGTTCTGTATTTCCTGCATCACCTGAATATATTTATTGATTAGCCCTCCCATGCTGAACTCCATGAGAAATTCTCTTACAGAGAACTCATTAAGAGGTGGCAGCACATCTTGCAGATAGAAGAGAATATTCAGAAAGGTTTATGTGAACTCACTGGGAGAGAGCAGCAGGCCAAATAGATGTGCATTATTTTCTTTCACATTTTGAATTAAAAAATACAGAAATTTAGAAGTAAGGAATGTAATGAGGCAAGGTTCATATTGCCAACTCTCAATTAGGTGGCAGGGATTCATTGGATGACCGTCTTGTAAGGACAGTAGGTCTTGACACTACTTTGATAAATCTGTGAATAAGCTAGTCAGTCACTGCAGACAAGATATACTTCTCACCTGACTGAGAATCCGACCACATTTCTTTCCAATTTTTTCCACCAAATCAAAGATCGGGAAGTTCCAATTATTTAGCTGTTCCATCAGGGGATCCAAGTTGTCCATTACCAGGGGCTCAGGAGCAAGTACAGGCTTGTCCTAATGCCAGAAATCAAAGTAAAGAGGAATTTTAGTTCTGTGAAGCATCTCATGCAAAAAAAATACGCTCTTAAAAAGTAAGGTTACATTAGCATCATCTGTAAGTCTATGGTACTTTACTCAGCTCAGCGGAGATGTCCCCATTTTTACCAGCCCTGCAGCGAGTCACTCTCCTTTATAATTTGTTTCACTTGAATGAATAGGAGATTCCATATATGAAACATCAGCCTCTGAACGTATCCCTGAGACACATTCCTTCCTTCATTCATAGGAATCATTCATTCATTTCAAAGGGTGTGTCTTCTTCATTGTAAAATTTGCCACAGTACAGACGAAAAAGCGCTCAGTTTTTACTTCTGCATCAGGACCCATTCATTCTAACATGGCTAAGGGAGCTCAGTCCAAGTGAAGACTCGTACTTCTTAATCTGAAACCTACTTGCTTTTCAAGGTCTGCAAATAGAATATGGGTTGCACCACTCCTTTCACATTTCTCCCGGTATACTTCCTTGAATTTCATGATTACTAAGAAACTGTAGATGAGTAAAAATATCTCAAGAAAAATGCCTTCTCTCAGCATGTCTAATTCCGACTCAACAGGCTGTGATAAATTTTTCAAGACCCCATGCCAACTTGAATTTAATTCAGTTATACAACAGGCTGTGGAAAATTTAACTAATCAAAGCTTTCCCTCTATACCTCAATCAGGCTTGCAGCTGAATACAGTAGCTGTGAGAAGATCAGCACTTGTTCACCATACTACAGTGTTACTATGTTCACGACATACATCAACAACAGTACCATGCAGCTCCCTCAGACAAATGTTATTTTAAAATAAGGACTACTGCATATATTAGCCAAGACAGCAAGGCCATTGAGAAGCTGAAGTGGCTGAACGGGAGGACTATATATCATGCTGGCAGTCTGAGAAGATAATTTCTCTTTCTTCCAATCCATTCCCTTTAAAGGCAACAGTAGCACAGAAGCCAAACATTTCAGAAATGCTTAATGCCAGATCCATAAACTTATACTTATTCATCAAAATAGATGGTTAGTGTTTCACAAGTGGCCAGTGCTTAGCAGCTCTCACACATTTCAGTGGCTCCTTTCAATTCTTAGAAGTCAGTCCTCCTACTGCAAGGTAGAAGCTTCCTGCAATTGTTGCTTAAAACCATGGCCACAATCTTTAAACAGCCCTAAGGTTTTTATGGGGTTTTTTTGGTTGTTTTTTGGGGGGGGGGAGAGGGAAGGGAGGTAGTGGTGGTTGTTTCTTTGTTGCCTTGTGAGGGGTTTTTTTGTTGTTTTTGGTGTGGTTATTTTCCCCTTTTTTTTTCCCCAGTGCCAGTGCACACTCGGTCTATTTTGCAAGCAGAACTTAAACAAGCTACCTCAGGTGGTATCAGGGGATGAAGAATGATGGTCTCAGGCGTGTACGTCCTACAGACAGATCCCTTCCGTATCTGCTCTTTGGAACAATCTGTCTCATCATCATTTTGTACGATATCGCTGCTATCACTGTTGTTGGTCTCATAGTCAGAAGTGGCTTGTGCAGGATCATCTACAAGACAAATCACAAAGCTTGTTGTCTGAACAGCAAGGACTGCATGAAAGTCATCCTGTGATCTTCTGAATAACAGCAACAGGATCTCTGACTCATAATCCATATGTGCTGCTTGGCTGGGTCCAAAGTTGGACAATCTGTCCAAAGGCATTAAAGCATATACCCTGCAGAGTATAAAAAAATGGGACCAGATATTGAAGAGTGAGAAAATTTTTGAGAACTGTTATTTGAGTCGACTGGATTAGATGGGGGAAACCGTATTTTCTTTATATTTTACCTCATTAGCATTTTGCACATGTTGTGTCCATCCTCGTGTTGAGAGGAAAAGAGCCTCAAAGTCAATTTGTATGGTCTCACCTACAGGTGTCCTCATTTTATGACAGACAGGCATATCTGCCCTTTCAGTGAACAACTACTGAATTTTAAGGGATGAAGAGTTTTCGATGGACAATGAATTACCTGTTCTGTTCAGGGTGTGTGTGGTACCATCATTCCTATCTAGAGTGCCATCACCAGCTTCTATTTGGTTATAGGGTCTGCCACAGCTGAAATACATCAAGAAATACGCACAATGTAAAGAACCAGACGCATTGGACAGTCTTATGTAAAATGATTTCCTGCCAACAGAGTAAGATTGTGCTATGGAACAGGGTGTATTTTCTAGACAAAGCTACAAGAGAGAGCCGAAGTTTTATTGGAAGTCGGTGGTACAAAAAGACAAAAAGAGCTTGGATTAACTGTCTACCACCATTTAATCTGTGTTGCCATCAGTAAACTTGTATCATGTGATTTTATTTTTTTAAAATAATTTTTTTATTCTCTAAGTTTATCAGTACAAAAAAAAATCCCCTGGTCTTGTGCTACAGCTGCCCTATAAATATGAATTAAAACGCTCAACATGAATTAAAAACTATGAAAATGTGTCAGAGTGCCATACAATCTTACATAAATCAATCTGAACAGTCATAATGTGGTTTTACTCTCTTTGTCTTGCTTCAAATTTGCATATGTTCTTCTTAAGGAGCAAAAAGGTATTTTGCTATTCAGTGACAACATACAGAATACACCAGAACCAAGGGGGCGTTTTGGAGAGAAAGTGAGGTGAATGATCTGGCATCCAGACATTTAGCAACAAAACTAGAAGACAGAGTTTGCTTCAGCATTCCCACAACAGAAAGACGTGGTGGGAGGGCTCACAATACTACGGCCTTTCCAAACACCTGGCTCTTCCCTTCTATTAAAATGCTTTATTCCTTGTGTGTGATTTCCTTTAAGCCCTAAATGTGAAAAATGTGAATTCGATACCAGCTGGAACACCTCAAATTAGAAGGTCCCAATATGACTGATTCTAGGACCTGAAGGAACAATGATACACCATGAAATCACGCGAGAATGTAACAAATCTGAAGCCTCCTTTAGTAGTATTATATCAAATCTGTCCACAGAAAAATGACATTTTAACATTCCTTTCTCTGGTTTGTGTTTGGGGCATATCTGATATTTGCAAAGCAACTATTACAGAATTATTTTGATTGGTCAAACTTTGTACTAAAAACTATGCACCAATCTAAGTTTACCATAAAAAAAAAGGCTGAAATCCTATGCCAGATGACTTCTGACTGGGTCATTGGAGCTTGGTATGCCCTGCAAGCATAATGAATTCCTGAAACAATTTTAAATAACAATACAAATCTGTGTACAATGATACTTGTTTTGCATAGCCACGCAAATAAATCTTGTATCATGCAGGTTTATAAATAAGATGAAAAAAATGTATTAATTTCTCTCTCCTACATTCCTTGTGGTTTCTGTAAAGTCAGTGCTAACAAGTCAAAATATAAAAGTAGAAGAGAAAGATAGCCTCTGATTGGTTGTAAAGCTACAGGCTTTTTGCGTCACTGAGTGTACCTCTTTATTTCCAGAACATATGCAAACTCACGCTGATTTAATATGTATGGTCTACATAAAACACTATATTAAAAAGAATGAATTGCTAAGCTGCCTAGTAGAACACTTGAAATCTGCTCTATGTCAGAAGTAAATGTGCCCATGCAACTTTAACTCAACTCCCTTCATGCACAGGCATTATAATACAGTTCTTAATCATAAGATTGTTTAACATTTTCCTCACAGGATTCCGGCCTCATCTATCAAGCAGAATTAAAAATGATTACTTACAAGTTATTTTAACAGCATTGCCTGGTATATGTTCTTGTTTAATGCAGATTTTACATTCTGCTGTCTAACCACATCTCACTTTGCAAGTCAAAAAAAAAATAGTAAAACTGCTGTCTTCATGCCACTGCCTGGGTGGATCTGATTTAAAGCGGTGAACCCATCAAGAGTTCATTTCTTCTGTTGCTGTTTTTATTGTTGGGGAAACGATTGGTTTGGTGGTGGCAGAAGTTTGCTGACTTGGCGTTATTTCCTAGCAAGACAGTTTTTTGGCAGTAAACGTAGGGGATTGTTAGTCATGAAGGTTAGCAATCTACAATGTGAAAGCTCAAACACTAAAAGATTTATTTCCAGCGTTCATTAATTTAACTCTCTCAGCTTGTCTTAGACATTTAATTTCTTTTTTTGTTGTTGTTTTCTATTGTTGTTTTTTTTCTAGTTTTTTTAAATTGTGCTTACAGTACTAAGAGATGTGTAATTTATGTGCTGTTCGTTCAGCTTGTATCTGTGGATATGACAACGCTACATACTAATGGATAGAAACGTGACAGTGCGTCTGATTTTTCAATGGATCTTAAAGGATCAGTGACTATTAGTAGTAATGGATGCCAATTCTATCAGCAGTCATTACACAATAATAATTTAAATAGTGTGCTTGTTTCAAATAATCACCAACTAAGTCTGTGCCAGCAATGTAACTATCTGTAATGCTTAAACATTCTGAACATTTGAAAATAAGGAAATTAAGGACATAATATGCTATACAACCTACATAGATCACAGAAGACAGTAGCCACAGAAAAGCTAGTAGGTGTTTTACCAATGAATACATTGAAATCAAAGTCCAGACATATCAAGAAAATGTATTTCATTACTATCTACAACCTTACACTGATTATTTTTTAAAACTTTTTTTATGCAGCTTTTAACTGTTCTGTGTAATATAAGGTGTCCAGTGATAATCTTTAGTAGTAAAAGTAATATTATTCTGCTGAAGCAGTAATAAAGTTTAAGAAGTTTAAGAAGAAGTAGCACATTTATGGTATGTTTCTTACGTGGAAGATAGTTTTCACTTCAAATGAATCAGTGCGAATCCCAGCTTCGCAATATCTTTGGAAAACTTAAAAGCACTTAGCTTCTACTTAGCCACCTAAATACGTCTTTAAAAGCCTGTTAGGATCCTACTCTGAACTCCAGTAAGGATGACTCCCTTGAGCAAACTCACAGTCCCAATTCTGACTTTCTCACACCGACTTCCTAGGCCTGCACACAGCGTGCTGAGACACATCCAAAATCACGTGACTGAAGCCAGAAACGAAATACTATTTCCAAAGATAGTCAAACTTGATAACATTCAATCCAGCCTCAGATGACGTGCTGTCTGCTAGCTAGCCAATAATCACAAATCACGCACTACTATGACCAAAAGTAACATCCAATGAATAAGGTAATCTTGAAGCTGCGCTGCAACAGACTTCCAAATACCAGTGCTTCCCACTATTCTGAATTGGACACATATTGCAAACTCCAGTAACCTAACTTAGGGGCTGAGTCCTTTTTGAGAAAATAAGCAGAACAACTTTCTTTCCAAAATGCTGATTTTGCAGAGCAGGCCTGTGCAGTCTCATACTTTCAAGTGTGAAATTGAACTATGTCGCTGTAACCCTTAGCACCAGAAAGAACTCAGCTGCAGCTGATGTCTGAAAAAAATCCCAATACTACATAATCTTGATGCTGCCCATGGAGGACAGGAGTCACTTCTTCTGACTGCGTGCTCCAAATTATGTAGTCTTCAGGCATTGCTGTGACACCTTTATCAGAAAGCTACAGGCCAGTGGCTTTTCAAATCCTAGCAGTGAGATTTTTCTACCAAACTTCAGGTGCCTGCTGTGAAAGACTCAGCCTGTGACCTGAAAATGACTGCACATATTAAGGACATGGTGTGAGGAACACAAATTGTTAATGTGCAATCCAACCTCGGGATCTGCAAGTTATTGACCAAGAATTTATGAATGAGACTGCATCCGACATGAGTAAAAGCTGTAAATGCAGCTAACTGTCTTGCGCTTCAAAAATGCTTTGTAGCATCATTCTACGGTATTACTAACATAAATATGGTGAAATATCAATACACGATACCACAACAAGCAAAAAAAACTTGTACGTGGGCCAAAAGATTTCATTTGTGATAACAACACAAAGGGATCCCAAAGCATGTCAAATTCCTATCTTACCTGCTGCAGATGACAGATGGGCTGATAATAGGGTCTGATAAGCTAGGTGCACTCCGTGTAGAAGTTAAGACTTTATGTGGCTTTAAGCCTTGCTTGGTGTCAATATCTGTAGAGTCTGGAAATGACACGGAAGATGTTTTTCCGGTAGGACTTGTGGCAGGTGTCCCCTGAATTGGTGAATGGCATGGGGAGGTGAGAGGTGAAATATTTGGCGGGATACCTGGCAAGAGAAAAGAAGAGTCTTAATTACCAGAAGTGGCAGACAGTTGTATGAGTTCACTGTGCAGAAATATTTCTTTTGAGATGTGCAGGTACCAGCATAGCTTTCAAATGGAAATAAGAGAAAACCTTCCTCCGCTCTGAGGCAAGCCCACGGCTGCCACAGAGAGATGAAGTTCCATTAACATCAGCCATATCTACCTGCTGAATATCTGTCTCAAAATATAAAGCATATTCTCCCTGTAGAGCAGGATGCACTAACTGGCAGGCATGAAATGAAAGACGTGTTAGTGGCATGACTAGTGGTATCAACATATTCTAGTGATAGACACACCACACTCCAAACAGGCAGTTCCCAGACCCATCTGCAGTTTTTCTTTGCCTCACCGTCTCCATCTGCAAAGCAGGGACAAGAAAGGCTTACACACATTCCCAGCAAATTTGAATTTCTGCATGTGTGAAGACCAACAATAAACCAAAAAAGCAATTTTTTTGTAGTTATAGATTATGTGAATATAAAATACTATACTTACAGTGCCATTTCTGCATTCCTCACAGATATTGACCTTAATCTTAGGCAGCTTGAGTTTATTTTTCGTTATCTGCTGCTCACTATGGGAGACTTAAAACCATTACTTGTACACATGGTTTTGTACTCCTGAGCTAGTGTATCAGAAACTGCCAATATCCACATGTACAAACACGAGCAAGATGTAGTTCTCTCTCTCCCATATTCTACTTAAGCATCACTGCCAAGATGAAATGCATCAGCCAGTCCAATGTTTTGAAACAGTGCTGCCTCCTTTTTCAATCCACTTTACATTTTCTAGCCTCAAAGAAGTCTCATTCAGAGAAGCAAACGTTATCTTAAAAGGAAATGCATATAAATTGACTTACTTCCTGTCCTTAAGTTTGTAAGAACTTGGCCCCAGTTCATTTACCATGCTCACCTTCAAAGCCATATGGCATAAAGAGCTTAGCAACCTTAAGTGGTTTTATGTTTGAACTGTGCCTTCTACCTAAATGCATTGCAGACACAGAAATTATCTTAAAATAAGGCAATATGCTGATCTAAGCTTATGAAATACTAATCTTGATGGATGCATGTGTACAGTTCCAGTGTTTTTTCCCGATAACAACTTACTGTGATATGAGGTTAAAATATTATTTACTGATGACAATCCAGGAGTTAAAAAGTAATCTCTGACAGTTACTGCACTGTAATTTTGAGATATCCAACATCTCCCAAGTTCTAATTAGGGTATCTGTTCAGCAAACATGTGGTATGTATTACCGACTTAATTCAGTGATGGCAACTAGGGTATTATGTTAGCCTTGAGATCAGAAACCTACTGCCTGCACAGCAATTAAAAAGTTATCAGATGGTCATGACATATGGAAATTGCTTTAAAACACAGAAAGCCTCTGTTTCACATTTACTAATCCTTTGAGATATCTGCTTTCCATCCAACAAAAATACGTCTTTAAAACCATTTTGCAGTCTGTTAGTTGCACAGGGGATTGAGTGGATTATTATCTATCTTCGAGCTATATGTTACCAAGTAATCTTCACGACTGTTAGCGAACACAATATATATGGTCATCTTTCAACAATTTAAAGCAAACACTGGAAATTAACCAACGATTTTCACAATAGTACTTCTAGTCAGATCTGGCTTTCTACTGCTAGTCTCAGCTCCTGTCTCCTGACATATGTTTGCTTGTGTTTTTTTTTAAGGAGCATTTTGCCAGGTAACCAAGAATCAATAAATGTATAAGAAAATGTAAACTCATTTTCAATAATACAACATTTAACCATTTATTGGCAAAAATGAGAGAAAACATGTCTTGCTAGAGTAAAGAAATTTTGAGTAATCAAGACAAGAGAAGAATAAAAATATGGAGAGAATTTTTTTAAGTACATCCATCTGCTTAGGTTCTTTTACACATGTGAAATGTTGAAGAAATAAAACAGTAACTTCAATGTGATGTGAAATTACATATGAAAACACTTAGAGTTTGCCTCAGAATTTTGCCCAAATAGATATGGCTGAGTATTTTAAAATGCTTATGTTTTCATGCATAACTAAAGCCACATTTTGTAAATTAACAGATTTACAGAATTAGCTAGATCAACTTCTACTAAGAATTATTTTGTGTTGCCAATGGAGCTAATATACAAAAGTCTAATTTGTGTTAATGAGTGCAAATGGAAGTAATTCTTTAGCTGAAACATGAAAACAAATCATAATTAAAAATGCATGACTGTAAACAGTCTAAACCATCAAATTATCAATCTTCTGCACAAAATGCTGAGCCAAAATTTTTACTCCTGTCAGTCAGTGCCCTTAGGAGTTGTCTGTGATGGAATGGAGCTCTCCCTTCATCACGGGGGAGCTCATGTATGTGGGCAACAGAGATGACTATTAACAGTTTCTGGAAGCAAGAGAGACTAAATGTAAAACTCACTGATGGGATTGTTTTCCAAGTATGAAGTATTATACACACACATTTCCCTTTCAAGTTAATAGGTTAATCTCTGAAGATCACTTCTAAATTGGATTTATTCTGTTCTAAAATAAATTCCTGGATTCTCGGTACTGCATGTCCATTACTTTCCAAGTTCAATTTATTCATTTTCCTATGTGCCTATCACCTTTTAAGATAGTATTGTGCACCTAATCTTCACTGTGGTGTAAAAAAGCAGCTTTTGTATAAGAAAAGATTAAATAAACTCTTCAGTTTGAAAAGGAGATGCAATGTGACAGTGGTAGATACGCAGAATAATTGTGCAGCCATATCTTCAAACCCATGTCTAAACTGGGATTCTCCGCCTTTTCCAATGTCAGGCCTCAGGCATCTATCAATTTCCATCTGATGCCTGGGTGGCCAGTATCTCTGAGTAACATTATCTCAACATCATTCCATGTTTGAAAAAGAAACAGGCTGATTTAAAAAAGGAAGGCCTTGTGATCATTTTGAATTGCAAGTTAAAGCATGGGTAAACGTTACTTTATCCTGCATTTGTAGAGGGAAGAGCACTATTTTACTGTGGATTAAGACTACTTCATGGCTGTCATAATACCAATTTCATTATCAATTAAGATGTCACCTTCTTATTTTCCTCCCCTCATTTAAAAGTCAAGTCATTTTTTTAAAGGCCCAAAAAGCCGAGTAAAATGCCCCACATTTCTCAAATCTAAAAATCAGTACGAATTACCTGGACTTTCTCAATAATTAACACACAGAGATAGACCTCTGAGTTATACTGACTTTGTCTTGAATATGTTTGCACAGGACAGGACAGTTACTGCCCACAGCTTCAAATGGCATTATGTAGGTTGTGTTTCAGGAAATCTCAGTCAGGCAATATACACAGAGAGTTCATCTAACAACTGTTATAGAAAATGCTCTGCTCTCATCCCTGTTGTATTCAAGAGAATTACATGGATATAAATCACAACACGATTTAGTATTGCACTTACCACATTATGTCACGACTAACCTCTATAAGTCATGAAAGTCAAAACATTTATAATAGCATCACTATGAGCTATGGTATTTTAAGCCACTGTTTTGCTCTTTGTGTTTTTTATTTTCTTAAATAAAGGAAATAACTATATATTGATGGAAAAATAAGCAGTGATGCAGACTGGACAGAGATTAAAAGTAGCTTCATGTGCCAGCCATGGGGAATCAGCTAAGTGATCCTGACAGAGCCATGGATGCCACTCACCTTGCCGGCTCTGCCTTTTGGCATTCAGGTGGTTGGTAGAAGACATGGCGTAGGAGGTGGAGAAGGACCTGCTCTTCGTGATTGTCATCAGAATTGAGTTGTTCCAGGAGTCAGTGCTGCAAAACCAGAGTGCAAACAAGCATTGTTTGACATAGTAAAATGCCTCAGTGGGAGATCTTAAGAAGTTAGGAGCCACAGCAAGAAGTATGCGATACTGAGCACAAAATCCAACCATGAAACGGCATCTATCAGGTGGCTGAACCACTATTTGTGAGGCACTCAGTATTGTACTCAGCAAAAGTATCTACAAAGCAGACACTCCAAAGCTGGACTTCCTTCAGTACTGAGGTCTATTTACTTTATTTATACAAAGATATCTTCATTATATTGTTCTGACAGTATGAAGAGGCTTAAAAGTTGTGTTGAAATAAGTGAAATTTACATTCTCTTTTAACGTCTCCTTACAAGAGCCAGAAGTTCTCAGTGTAAATGAAAAATCAGTCTCCATGACTCTACTGCTGCAGACACCAGGGCAGACACCCAGGAACCCTTCGGGGTCTGGAGGAACCACTCAGGAGACTGGAGGAGGCTTCGCAGAGCCCTGCATTGCTGTTGCTAGTGGTGCGCCTCTTCTCTGGGTGAAGCACTTCATGCTCTAGCCAACTGAAACACATTCTGCATCTCAAAAAAAGTCCTATTGACAGACCCTGAAGATGTTGGTCACTGATCCAAGAGAAACTCACTGAAGGAAAATAGCGTGCACGTGTCTGTAAAAACAAATGCCAGGCCCCTACAGCAGCACGGGTGCATGCTTTCAGCTGTCAGGTATAACTGTGCACCAGAAAAGGCCAAATACTTCTGTAAAGCAAGAAAATCGTATTTATCACTGTTTTCCCAAACGACACTCATCAACTGTCAGCTTCTTGCAGGGATGTAGCACTGGTTCTTATCATGAGGCCTATGACTTCTCTGGACAGACCTGCTAGGCCTCTCAGGCTCCACATTTCTCCTCATAACATCACATCCAAGGGATGAGATGACATGCAAGGCAGAAGACAGCCTTTTAAAGCATCCTAGTACCAGCTGAACTTAAAAAACCTTGGAAATACAAAAAGTGTTCTGAAAAATAAAACCAGGGAACACTGTCTTAACTCTACAAACACCTCGTTATGTAAGAGAAAGGACTACCTACAAAAATATTTGTTAGTTGTCTTCTTTGGTCCGAATTCCTATAATCTGTGTTCAAGACAAATAAAGTATCCAACTGCTTTTTTTACTTTTTTTTTTGTCTGTGGTTTTGTTTTTTAATTGACAGGAACAATATAACTCATCGGACCACTGGAAAGATAAACCAGACCACATTTTTTGACTTAAGGGAGAATGACTGGACACAGAAGTGATTGAGGGAAGGAATATGGAAGCTTTTTTTATTATTTTTCCCAAATCATTTGAAGCTATAAGAGGACCATGTCTTACCAATTTAGTGCCATGGAGTTGGAAGAATACAGGATTACTAGTAATTTAAACAGAGATTGAAGGGGGATTTTTCCAAATATATGAGTAAAAAAATCCAGAGGTGATGTCCCAGACTGAAGGAAAAGCTGCAGATTTTCTAACTGCAGAATCTGCCACAGGGTAATTCCAGTCCCACTCCTGCTCTCCTATCCTTCAAGCCATGAAATGTTTCTTTCTCTGTGACCTGTAGTATGCTTGAATTTGGTACAGGGTAGGTGTCAGATAATCAAGATATTTTTGTCCCTTCAGTTTAAGATTCTTTTCCTTGAAAGCAAATCTGTATCATTCTGCCAAAATTGTTAAAGCTAGACTTATAAGATTCATTTTTCCGCTTTCTGGAATACACATTGTTTCTACTGTAAAAGAAGAACTGCAAACAGTAGGCTGGGAGGCTTGTCAGAACTATAATTATTCAATTGGCAGCATTAAACATAGGAAGAATTGATAGCCTGCTTAGTTGGCTCATCATACAGAGTTATATAACAACTGTAGAAAAGGATCAACAATAATACTTAATTGCTCTCCTTCTCCCTCTGATTCCCATCTTAGGATGCTTACATACTACGTGAGAGTTCTGGGATCAACAGTATAAATCAAATGCACCCTGGGAAACACAGGCCAGTGACAGAAGAACATTTCCATTTGGTTATTGCTTCTTTGTATTTACTTTTACTGAGATACATGGGGCTCCTGAGAAAGGGAACTTTGGTTGACCACATATTTTTCTTGCACCAGACATTCAGTCTACTCTGCAGGCTGCCTTGAGCACCAAGGCACCCTGCATGAGAGCCTCCTCTATGGCAAAGGTTTATGTATCTGGAATAAAGGCTGACCAGAACAGCTTTCTGGGGATGCATTCACCAAACCATCCAATAAGAAACACCGGTGATGCCAGGCCTATCCAGGTCCTGCCATTTTCTCCACTACTAGCACCAAATTTTGAATTGTAGAAAAACATGTGAGTCTTCTGATATCATGTCTCTGAATTCTCTTCCTGTATTTGGTGGTTTTGCTCTGCTCTTCCTTTGCCAATAGCAAACCATGTCTCCATACTCTCTTCTCATCCACTAGCTCCAAGATGATAGCCCTTGCTGAGCTGGGCAGGGGACCTGACCTTTATTCTCACAGGGTGGCACCACAACTACCAGGCTGCAGACTAACCGTCCTCTACCCTTCCTCTGAAGGCTCTGCTCATTTCTGAATAGAATAGCAAAAATATTCATAGAACCAGAAAGGCTCCTGTTGAAAATAACTAAGCAATAGATAACAGTGCCTGAGACCCGCACCTCTCTTCCCACAGACAAGCGCCCTTCCCACAAGACTAACATCTATTCAACTCCTTCCTTCATTGGCTGCTACTGGATTATCTGCCACAGCCCTTGTAGAAGGTTACATGCAGCACATCTCAGACTATCTGGTAGCATTGAAGTCTGAAAATTCAAGGTACCTGGGTCAGGATGCTTCCAGGCAGAGAAGCAACTTTATTAGGGTAGTCCTCTGCAAATGCCCTAAACAAGTAAGTCTGCTGCCTGTAAGCAGCTAAGCAGACACAACTTCTCTCTCTCTATTTCATGAGTGGACAACGTATTTTATGATACTGGCTCAGGGATCAGGCCCTGAGAAAAAGGAGAATGGGTGAGAGTGAGCAGTGAATAGCTAACTGATGCAGTCAGCCTTGAGGGACTATAGCCATAAAATAAAAATCTGTCTCTTCAGGACAGTGAGAACTAGTGTGCTTCTGGGTAACTCTGAAAGACTTTCAGAGATATGCTTTAGGAAACTGGAACTAAATCTTGGGTTAGGCACAAAACGAAGTAGGTAGGTACCTCAGCCCATGCAAATCTCTTTGCAGATCCAGTGCTCTGTTTGTATGATGCACTATATGAACAGAACCTTAAAGTGTCTGTGTCATGATTGAAAACAAAACTCTTTTTCCAGGCAAGACAAACAAATAATATACAATTCTTACTGTGCTTTTGCTGAAATTAATTTCAAGGCTTTATTAATAATTGCTTTGTAGTTATGACTCTTCCAGCACCTGCTTACAGAACCCTTGAAAATATGGGGCATCTTAAATGAATAAGTAAATAAATACATCATAAATAGAAGCAGGCACTCAGTCTGTACCCAACAAAACAGCTGTGTTTTTGCTTCTGTATTTGCTTCCTGTGGCAAATTAGGAAAAGACTTTTAACTAGATGAGACAGTTAGGATTAAGGATGGGACGGTCGGGATTCTGAATCCCAGAAGCTGAACTCTGTGATCAGTGTGAAAGAAGAGTTCCACTGCAGTGCTTAAAACCAGGGAAAGTACTGCAACTATCCTGCAAGAAAACTTAACATTGCCCATTTCATTTTAAGCTTTGCTTTCAGCTTCTACTAGCAAATCTTCCTTTGTAATTTTACTCCTAGATTATATTGTTGTTCGGTGTGTGTTTTTTCCCATTGGTAACAAATCTACTTTCTGCTCTCCAGTAAATCACTTTTTGTCTTATTTAACTCAATGATTTTTATTTACCATCTGTTGCTGGTATTACATTTGCATGAGTTAATTCAGGGAGCCCTAAGCATTTCTTGTTATTCTGGAATTGTGTACATGGGATGCAGGGCATGTACAGTGCTGTGCAGTCTGATGATACTCCACTTCTATGGAGAGAAACCCACAAAACTGTATATTTTAGGAGGATCCACTTAAAATTAGGGTTCGTGTTCTGGAAGTAAGTACCTAGAGGATGGACAAGTGCTTTATGAACTGGTTTAATGACAGGATCACACCACTATGTGTGTTCTTAAAAGTGATGTTCAGCAGTTAGTTTATTTGTCAGAATTTTTTCTTGGCTAGGCAATACTCATAGTGGAAACTCCTGCATATTTAGAAGACTAACTAGATATCTTGTCTTGTTTCCAATTTTACTGTGTAATTCTGCACTTCGTTGGCAGAGAAAGATTTACTTTTTTATTTTGCTTCCCAATAATAAGAATAGCTTTTGGCATAATCTGACTAGAATTGGGAATACAACTTCTTTGGCAACCCAATTTAGAGAAATGCGAAGAAGTAGTTCTAATACACTTAAGAGTCAGCATTTTTGAAAGAGAGACATCACCATACAGAACCAAGGAAATTTGCCCAAAGAGAGACATGAAAGAGAAAGGAGGTAATTTGTAACCTGGATGAAGATGATTCATGAGGTTTGATGCTGGCACTGCGATCCCTTCTCACCGGAGCTGGCTCCAGTGTAGGTAATCCTGTGGCTGATGTTGTTGTGGTCCAAGTTGAGGACACTCGTCTCAGCAGTCCTGGAGGCAAACTTCTCCGCAAGCGCTAGAGAGAAATCAGTTCCTTAGAATTTATATAAGTTTACAATAACTTTAAACACGCAGGAGACAACCATTTCCATTTGATTAATTCTGCCTGACAACACTTAGTAAGGTACCTTAAATTTGGATTCTCCCAGGTATCATGTGCCTACCTTGAGTTCAAATCAACACTGCTGGTGCTTTAAAAGCCTGGAGGGCCTGAACCTCCTCCCTAAAAAAAAAAGGTATATATCCACAGTCTCATAGCCACAGACGTTCAACACTTGGAACTCTCACTGGAGTCAGCCAGTGTTGGTTGTGCTCTTTAAAAATTCTGGTCTTACATGATGTGGCCAAAAGCACTTAAACAAGTCATCAGGGCCACAAAAGTAACTGAGGGATTGGAACACCTGTCATAAAAAGGAAAGGCTGAGAGACCTGGGATTGCTCAGCCTGAAGAAGTGAAGGCTCAGGAGAGATTTTACCAACATATGTAAATAACTGAAGGGAGTGTGTAAAGAAAGATGGAGCCAGGCTCTTTCCAGTGGTGTCCAGTGACAACAGGCACAAATCACAATGCAAAAAATTCCATTTAAATGTAAGAACTTATTTTTTTAACTATGAGGATGATTGAAGACTGAAAGAAGTTGTCCAGAGAGGCTGTGGAGTCTACATCCATGGAGATACTCAAAATCCAGCTGGACATTCTCCTGAGCAACCTGCTCAAGGCTCAACTTGCTTACACTGAGGGAATGGACTAGATCATCTCTGGACAGGACTAGACAATCTCCAAATGCACTTTCAACCTCAACTATTCTGTGATTTAAACTTTCACGAATGCTCAGAACCAGAGATTCAAGGCAAGAAAGGTTGTAAGAAAAATAAAGAAGAGGAGCTCTGTGCTATCTACCCAATCCAAAGATCACCAACTGAAATAGAACTTTCATGCTATGGGATATGATGTCTCCTGAAAAGCTTTGAGAAAGCATCACTGTTTCCAGCAGATTTTTCTTGATCATCTTTCATTTTTCTTTCACCTGACTCCTCTTTTTCTCCACTAACAGGACTCACATTGTTTTTCCAAATTTTTTAAGGCAGAGATAATAAAGGATGACAACAGAGAGTCTTTGTGGATCCAGATTTGCTGTTGCAGATGCTATAATTTTGTAAGACGTTTCTCTTGTAGTTCTTGTGAAGTGTTTATAGCTAAGAACTAAAATAGGTATGTCTCTGTGAGGGAGAGCTTTGACTTTGCCAGAGGGTTAAGAGATAGGAGGAGGCAGAAGACAGACTTTCAGATAAATATGTTATCAGATAAATACGTTAACATACCATCTCCTTACCCAAAATGCTCAGTGTCGGATGCTTAAGGTAAAGACCCTATATGTCTATATTTAGACTCTTAAATAACAGATTGCAACCTATTAGTTCCATGAACCATAATACATTCAGGTCACTGAATTCTTCAGTCAGATTAGCTCTCCGTAGCATTAACTCATTTATCCTGCATTTTCCTTCTCCTCACCAGGTATTACGCAACAGCAAACTGGTATCTCTTCACTGTGTTTGCTCATGTGATGGCAGTGTTCTTCCACTTAACTTTTCCCCTCAGAGCCTAGAATACAGCCATTACAGACATGCACACTAAAATAAACTGGAAAATGCACTTAAAAACCTGTGACCATACATTTTGTGTATACAGCTGCTACATAGGCAAAAAGGGTATTAATAGTCATAACGCCAAAATATATTTATTAAAGAATCACAAGTGTAGCAATTCAGATGCGGGGAAACGCTGGAATGAAAGCTGGCTGTGCTATTTGAACTGTAAAACTTAAAAGCATTTGCCTGTGCAATGTACTCTGCTTATATTTAATTTTACAAGGGAGATTGCAGTATAAAAGTATTTTGGTTTAGGTTCAAAAGTGAAATTAAGCCTTGTGGGACAGCTAATTAGCAACGAACCTACAATTCAAACTACCTCAAAGCTGACGTGTTCTTTCTAGTTTTTCACTTACTAAATGTGGGTGGTTAACACTGGTTAATTTCCTGTCGGATTCCTCAGCACTCATAAAGCCACCAGTCATGGAAGTACTATATATTTTCTGGTTCAGTCTTCTTTTTCTTCTCAAAACTACTTCTCAGGAGCTCAGAATATTTGTCAGTACTGTGGTGATTTTTTGATTGTTTGGTACATGACATTTTAAACTTGATCCAAAGCACCTGGAGGTTATCAATAGAGATTTTTTTCGTTGTCCTTTATAGGGTCAGGGAAGCTAAGGGAAGGAAGAAGAGACTGAAATTGATATAGAATTTCAAATTCCAGTCTTGAAAGTGGGCAGAAAGGTCCCTCATGTCATTACTTAATTCCCCACCGCTCATTGACTAGGATAATCATCACACATGGAGTGGGCCAAATCTTTTGAGTGGGAGGGGAATTCCTGTATGAGAAATCACAGGGCAGACTCGTGAGTCTGGATGCTAAAAGGCTTTTGCTTGCTCTGCTCCCTGTTTCTTCTCTTTTAAGCTCCAACCACACCTGTGAGGAAACACGCACACCATCTATGTGAGCTATCCTGTGTTGAATATCATCTTTTAAAGATGCCTGAACCAAAACCAACCTGGCCATGAGTTGAAGGATATACAGGAATTGTCCTACTATGAAAACAATAGTGTACTTGTCTGTCCTTTTACAGTAAAGTATGGTTAGTTCATAAGATGTTCATTGAAGCAAACAAGCAAAGAGCTAGTTCAGCACTGTCCCTGTAGGGAGAGTCAAGTTACAGGACGATAGATATGGTCCAGTACTCACCTTGGGAATAGCTAGTTTCTCTCCCTTCTCTGGACATTCCTCTGAGTCAGAGCAGGTGTAGTTCTCACTGAAGGACACCAAAGGGTTCACCCTTGGCTTGTGGATGGCCTGGAAAGTTAGCTGCGTATTGAGCAGGTTGCTCACTGTTCTCAGCGAAGTACACACGTTGGGGGGCAGCGAAGGATCTGCCAGAAGGTCTGTAATGAGCCCATGTGCTTCTCCCATGACTGCGATATCCACTGTGATACTGGTACCAGAAGACTAAAGAAGACAAAAAAAATACAGGTAAGACAATAGAAGTGAACAACCGGCTGAGCATTATCTAAATCTGTGATGCTCTCCACAACTTCTGTTACAGCAGTTACCCACAGAGTGGAAAAATAATAACATGAAATAGTTCTTTAAATAAGGAGAATCACGCTGAATAGATTGATCATCAGGCATAATGCTTGCAGCCCACAAAGATTTTGGAATTGCATCATATCAGATTTCACAGCTTTCACCATCTGCAGCTGACTTAACCCATCCAAATGAATTGTTCAGACTCCCTATAGAGACATAGTCAATAGCCAGGGGCTATTTGCACAAATAATTTTGGAGACACAGCTAAGGATGGGAGGAGTGTCTCTTGAGAGATGCCTTTCTGTTAACTACAGAGGCATCTAGAACAACTAATGTTCAATGCTTATGCTTAGATGAACAAAATATATCCCAAGCATATACTGAGATTTAAAAATATCTCCACACTATTAAAATATAGTATTCTGGTTTGGTAGCAACAACATTATTCTGCAAGCAATTGGGCAGCTATACCAAAACTGAAATGGAGAACAATGTTATTTTATTCAGACAGAAGTAATGACAATAGTTACTCTACAGATTTGTACAACTGATTCAGATGGTCCTTACTTTCTCTTGGGTTTGAAATATATACCTACCACACATATATCCTCTAGGAAACATTATTAATCAAAGTGATGTGTAAGCAGAAACAATGCCAAGAAGCAGCTCAGATCATTGGCAAACCTTACACACCCTACCCAATAAAAGTACATAACTGATCTGTAAATCACGCACTGCAAACTGTGGCCCAGGCAAACTGTCCTCATACGTGTAGCCCACCCATCATGCACACAGGTAATCTAACACTGGGTTTCCAGTGCATGCACAAGAGGCTTGATCCATAAATGCATCTTTGAGTTCCTTCAAAACTTCCTGACATTCAGCAGCTCCAACTACCATCTGTCCCAAAACTCAGTAGGGCAACCTATTGGCACTAATCTTTTCTTTTATTGCCAAAGGCAGGGAAGTTGTCAAGTCTGTGAAACGAAAGCTATATGATGTAGTTGCAAAAGACTGAAGATCCTTAAAATCTGCTAGAAGAATGAGACTGGATGCACACAGAAGTAGAACAACTGGAAAGGCACGAAGCATGTGAACTTTCACTGCCGCAGTGGCATTTCAGCCTCAATAACTGGTGCATTATAAATCACCATCAATTCTGCATGGAATCGCCAATTCAAGATGCTCTAAGATCAACCATTTTTTTCCCTTTGCTATGTTTCTTTACACATAAGCTCAATCCTGCCCTACTGTTTGGGACTTTTCAGCAGGTATAACACGCAGTTTGGCAGAGAGACCATTCCAGAAGATTTTGTACTAATTTGTTTTCATGTTATTTCTGAGAGATATCTAAGATACACCATTTTCCAAGTGGGGAAGTTATGCCTGTGAAAAGAGCATACGGGTTTCTTGGAGTGGCAAGTACATAGCACAGAGAACAGGGCAGACTGCTCAGCAGGAGGGTGATCAGATCCCTGGCCAGGAGTGACTCACAAGTGACAGCATTCGTGGACCTTACAACACATCAAAGCACAGTGTAACAGAGCTTGACACTGCTTCATTCTCAGAAAAGGCTTCACAGGCAATAGCAAAGTATTTCTGAGGAAAGTGATATATTAGCCAAGCATAGCTAAGCCTCTCCCTGCTATCTTCCCAATTCAGGCCCTTGGCAACAGCTGTCTCCCTCCAATGATTCATTCTCTGTGTCCTACTTCTCGCTAACACAGAGGCAAGCTGCAGGACCAGAAGACAGGGCCTCCTCACTCACTATCCTCTCACAGAAACAGAAAACTAGCCTCTTCTTCCCACATTTCCTTATCATGATATGAAATAAACCAGAAGCTACTTGATATACTGAAGTGCTATTTCATCCTACTGAAAAAAATTAATGGCTGAAGTTAATTTAATGGCTTTTTCATTGCTTAACCTCTCAGGAGCGCATGCAGAAGAGTCTGGCAGATGTTAAAGAAAATTCTTAAATTAAAAGACAAGGCTAGGGATGGGAGGTATTAATTATCTATCTTAACCTCAGCCCTGAAAAACAGACCAAAGGGAAGTGAGGGAGAATACATCATTCGAAGTGCGACAGAAGCCTCATATTTTCAGCAAAAGTGCATAATCTACAGTTTTAAATTTTATTAAGCCTGGAGACTGGAGTTGTTGACTGCCAATCAGAGACAGAGATTAATACTTCAATGAAGTAAACAAGTCTGACTCAGCCGGCCCTAAGCAGAGGCCCAGATTTTGTACAGCAGTACTAATATTTTGCAAAGCAGCCAGCATTGTTCTCCATGATTAGCACCAAGCAGGGAGATGGAGAGCCCTTCTCTTAGTGATGAATTTCTGCCACATGGACTCTGACATGTGAGGAGGCATTGTCACGTCTTGGTGACTTCTGCCTTGACTCTGGGTCCCAGTAGATTTGTCCCACTCAAGTGCCAGGCTGTGCTGAGTTGTGCGAGCAGCTGGTGCTGCGGACACACGGCCCAGGAAGAGGGACACCACACACCATGTTAAATCTCCCTCCAGAGCTGTGCCTGCACCTCTCCGCAAAAAGACAGCCTGGCTCATGCCCCACCAGAACACTTGCCCAGGGAAGTGGCTGAGTCACCATTCCTGGAGGTATTTAAAAGACGTGTAGATGTGGTGCTTAGGGACTCAGTTTTGTGGTGGACCTGGCATTGTGAGGTTAATGGTTGGACCCTATAATCTTATTCCAACCTAAATGGTTCTATGATTCTGTGTAACCAGTACAAATGAAGTGATTCTCTCTTCGAAGTGTGCCTTGTACCTGGGAAAGGCTTCAGGGCTGGGCAACAGGAGGTACGATACGACCTCACCCTCTGCCCAATTCATACAGCAAGGTGGCAGGATCTTTTGTGGGTTTGACCCAAAAGGGTCTGACCTGCAGATCCAACACTTTCAGCTGACCTCTCACATGAAACTCTCACAGCCATCCATACTGCCTGCATGGAGAAAGTCCAGAGAGGTCAGCTCTCTACCTGTAAGAAGGTGCACGCCAAGTGTTTCTCACTAAGGCTAAAAGGAGACATATATCCTGGCCGGACGGCCCAGTCAGGGTCACCGTAAAACATCAACAATTACCCATTTGTGCAACATGACACACTGCATTGCACACTACTTCAAAGTTGAAACACTTTACAGAGTATTTCAAAGACATCACTGTATTGTAGTGAGCTGCTTTAAATGGGACTTGCACATATCATAGTTATAGTATTGTTTGAACTACTCATAACACTTTGAAGCCTTGGAACGAGAGCATATGTAAAAGGAGAAAAGATCAATCTCAAATTCCTCTTGAAGAAAGAAGCAGAAGAGGGCGAACACTACTCTGATCCACCAATTCCAGTATATTAAGATCACATCCTAAATTGGTATGGTTTATATGTTGTCATGTAATTGCACAGAACTTGTATATAGGAAAACAGTTTCTTTTTCAAGCAGTTTGAATACTTCACATATATCTCAGGATGAATTTAGAGTGGTTGACTAGGAAAAATTGCATGTATTTAAATTATTATTTTCTAAACACAGTTACAAATTAAATGCATGAAAACATTTAAAAATCTTCTATTTTTCAGACTCCCTACTACAAAACAGATGAGAACTGTTGCAAACCATTAGAAAGTAAACTAAAATGAGCTTCCCTAAAGGACAATGAAACCTGATTTTTTTCTGCAATATGTATGGTGATGTGAAACAACACAGTGATTTGCTGAAAATTTTGGACTGATGTAATTGTAAATATGCACATATATACATGTGCACATATATATACGCACAGTCTTTTTTTAGGGTTAAAGTACGTACAAAATCCATGCTCAGATTCTGTAAGTAGTTTTCTACTGACGTGCATAGCCTCTGCATGAACTGATCTGGATTCTTTCCAAACCACTTTACTCATTGAAACTCAAAGGCTGGATGCTTGGGAACAGAAGCATGAATAATATGTTTGCAATCAACACTAACAAACAACTAATTTGATAAAACAAAATAAAAGAAAAAAAGAGCTAAGCTAAGGTGAATTTGTTTTCACATTGGTCAATATTCATTTACCAATCTGTCCTAATAATTGTGGACACAGTCTCCTCCCATAAATTTTGGAAAAGACTGGCTTACTGTTCACTTTGTGACTTCATTCCAACTCTGATTTAAGCGATGTCATGCAGTGACTAAAACTAAAATGCTTTAGGGCATGAGAATGAGAAAGCAAACGGGCTCGAAACACAAGCAAAACCAGATCAGCTAAACATGCTCATTGATAACTAAGGTAAGGAGCAAAATAAATTCCCTACAATGCTAGTTTTGTGCTTCTCTCTTCTACCTTAAAATTTATATCAAGGTGGGTATCTTACGCTGTGGTACCACCCAGAACTCCTAAGTGGGCCCAAATACACTTGTCCTGTGTTTTGGGCCTTCTTCTTATGTATAGAAATAAAAGAGGATTTTCCTCTAGAGAATCCAGACAAAAAATAAAATGGCTAGATCACAGCAGGATGCATTAGGGATCAGGGATATGCATAGTGCACAGCACCAACTGTGCAATCTTCTCATGGCTGGGGGCTTGCTGGGGATTTGCAAGAAAACTATCACATACCAAGAAGCACACATGCTTCTGCCACTGCAGGACCAAATGACAAGTAGCATGTCCCACAGGCAATTTTTATGAGGACAGGAAACTTCTCTCCAAGGAGCACTCTTAAATGCAATATGAAAACAATATTCTGCTAAATTTTAATGATTATTTAGAATTTTTTACGTTTGAATAGTTTGAGTTAGATTCTGCAACATGGCTTGAAAAATCTTTCAGAGTTTGCATAACCTTCTGTAGGCCTTTATACTAAATTTCACAAAATCCCATTTGTTTTCTCCTATTAAATTCTATTACGCATTCAAAAAAAAAAGTCTAAGAATAGCTTTTTACTCATCAGTGGAAAAAGCAGACAAAACTGTTTAGGAAAAATGAATTTAGGAAATAAGAATAACAAATTCCTTTATCCATAAGACCTGATAGATAAATTTAGTTTCTGATTTTTTTCCCGGTTAAGAAACAGTTGACCCCACTTTGAAGCAGATTTGACATCCTTATACTTAACAGATGTCTTACAGTGAATAAAATTCTTTCCCCTCCATTGGTGGTTTGCACATGATTCTCATAAAACTGAACTCATCCAGCTTAACTAAAAAATAGTGCACTCTCTCCACCCTACAAGAAAGGACATTTAACATGACAACACCAAATCAGTCAAAATTTTAGCGTAATAAAAAAAAACCCAAAAGAAAAAAAGTAAACCAATTGTCAAACACAAACCACAATTCATTTCACACAGCCTCATGTCAGGGAAGAAAACATCTTTTGCTTCGACTTGTACAAGGAAAATCACTGAAGGCAGAGATGCTGGCTTTTCACCACGTTACACTCAAGAACACTCTGTAAGTGAAAGAATGGGGCAGGCAAGGAGAGAAAAAAAAGGAAAGAAGCAGCATCCAGCACATCTTCAATCTTCACACAATTACGAGCAACAATAAATCACAATTTGATCTAGTTTCCAAGTCACATCATGAATGCTCAGGCCAAGCTGTCTGGAAACAAAATTAAAAGCAAATATAATTCTCCATTATTTTAATCTCCATAGAGCGATTTGAAGGATAAACATGAATTGGCTTCTATGGAAATAATGAATCATTTTAAAGGCGCCACAGACTTAACTACTCCACCTTTCACTGAATGACTAAGGGGAAAAGTGTGTGTACAGTTCTTTGACATTTCACTTTTCTGTATTTAAAATTGCAGAACTGGAGTTATACCCAGACTTCCTATTTTTATTTTACTCTTAGTTTGTACTAACACAAAGTTTCTGTGCTTTCCTCCTCTGGTGAGCACACAGGACACTTATGAGAATCTTTTCTCCACTTTAACGAAGGACAGCATTTCCACTGCTCTCTGGAGGTAAGGCATATTCTTTGGTAGGACTGAATATGGCAACTTCCCGTTATCTCATCACATGGATCAAATAAAACCTTTCCTAACCATCAATGCAATTGTCAATTTTCTTGATGCTTCTTTAAAGCCTACAGAGCCACGTAACTGTAAACCAGACACTGAAGCACATAAGTTGAGCCCATAATGAGTGAAGACTCTAGATCTTGTGTGAGCCATAACGTTTACGGTTTTGACCCTGGCTATCTGGCGCTTGGGTTAGCACCACCATAACAAAGCAGATCTTCCTGGTAACAATTAACACTGAACACTGATCCGCAGAGCGGAAAATAGCGCAACCGCAACACGCAGTGTGTCTGTAGCCTGAGCACTTGCCAGCACAATGCCAGAGTCCAAGGATCACAGGGCATAGCCAGCAGAAACAAACAGAAACAAACAGTTCTGCAAACAGAGGATCTAGCGAAATGGGTCTCACTGAAGAGTTAATTTTTTTGTCCCCTCAGCAAGTCAGCAGGAGGCATTGGTGCTTGGGGTGCATGCTCCTGAGAAGGCTCTCTCCCTAACCTCTAATCTCGCACTCTGTTAAACTGCCAGTCATCTACTATCAGGCAAGGCCACTTACTCGGACCTTCCTCTGGTATCCCATCATAGGTTCTCATAACATTTCTAGGAAGATAATAATCTCTGACACTTCCTCCCATCTGCCACATTTGCTTGAAACTCTTTGTCAGCATCATGATCACATAAGCCTACTTTCTTTAGAAAACCAAGATGAAAGCAACATCAGTCTTATATGGCTCTAATATTTAATCTATTCAGAGTAATCACAAACTTTGCAAATATTGAATCTGGAGCCTTTAAAAAAGAGGCACTGGTTTGAGAAGGAAATGCTTTTTTTCTTTTTTTTTCTTTTTTTTTTTTCCCGTTCTTTTAAGACCTGTGGAATGTATCACCATTTATAGCACAATTTGTCTGGGGCTGCAGTTGCCATCGCCACATCCTGCATCTCTACCTTAGGTGACACCACTCACAAAGCTCACAGCCACAGCTGACTAAACTTCTTCCATTACAGGACCTTTCAGTTCATGATAGCTTTGTCAGCCAAAGCGCTCAGACTGAAATGTATACTGCCAGGTATTTGTCTGGGTTGAATTATTTCAGCGCTTGAGAAAAATTGGTCAGACATTTACAAGAACACTACTGCAGTGTTCTATCCACACTGAAAACTCTTAGAAAACTGATACCATTTAATCTGCAGCAGGCACTGAAAGTACAGCAAGGCCTTTTCCTTTCCCTGTCTTGATATGTTCAGATTTAGTTATACAGCCTCTGGGAAAAACAAAACCAGAGCTAGCCTTGCATGACCTCTGTGGGTTGTCAGAAATCGGCCACCGAACAGCCTGAGGATGCTGCCCGCCCTTCGCGTGCACACCTCCCCATGCCGCCCACGTGGCCTCGTGCGTTCTGCTCAACATGTCAAGGGGAAAAGGATTGTGTTTAATCCGAGCCGCACTGTCATCTGCAGCTCAGACTTACACCTCAACTAATTCTTCCCTCTCGTTGGGTGATGATTTCATGGTGATCGTTAGCACTAATAACACCATGACGACTGCCCAGGCTTGGGCGACCATCTCCCTTGATTGGCCACAGCTGCTCAGAGAGGTCTGTCTCACAGTTTTAGCAAAGACATCTACATGTGAAAAGAAATATGTAGGGGATTCTTTTGCTTATCATACTCAACAGACAAACTCATATGCCCTCAGGAAAGCATGGCTTCAAGCTTTATCTTGAAGCATCTATCAAGCATTAGCAAATTCAAAAAAAAAAAAAAAAAAGAGAGAGACAGAGAATATATTTTAGTCCTAAACAGTTTTGATGCCATCTGTAACTTTCAAGGGAAACTAGCAGTTCTTGTTTTCAGGTCATCCAGCAGGCTTTCTCAGATTTGTAACATGAAACAAAATAAAATCCCTTTGTGGTTGTTGGCAACCAATCAATAACAACAACACGATAGATGCAGAAATCATCTCAATGAGTGGGATGATTAGAATTGGTAAGATTCAAGATCTAAAGACTAGGAAAGTCTGCACTCATGTGGACACAAGTATGGGACATAACTTGACACAATCAAATTCATATCTGACGGAAAGGAACTCAAATTAATTAAACTCTGCCGGTACTGACAATGAAGCAGCACCTAAATTTCCAGATTTCCTCCTGCCACAGTATAGCACAAGTACCTGAGCTGCTGCTGCAAACCCAAAGAAAGAGTAGATGAGAGAGGCAGAGGGTTGTCACCCAGAACGGTGAGAGGCAAACTGGAACCTGCCATACACACACTGCTCAGGCTTCTGGGGAAATCCCAGTTCGACTGAAGATACGCAGAAAGTTTTGGTGACCTTCTGCATAAGGCATGCTGTGAAGAGGACCCAGGGAAAGCAGCTCCCAGAAGCAGACAAGAGCACGAGGTGAACTTCCTGGCTAAGAGCCACCGGTCGCAGCTTGGAAACCCTGTGGAAACTCTGACGCTGATGTTTGATGTTCTCGGCAGAGCCTTGGGGACTCGGTCACCCAATTCCAAGGGACTTTCCATGTGATCTGGCTGCCTTAAAAATCTGAAACTATCAGGTCTATTCCGCCTGAAGAACTACTTGACGATGTAGAGATCACAGAGTCAGTCACAGTCAGGGTTTATTATTTAAAAAGCAGATACTGCTCCAACTAAACTCAGAACTTGAAAAATTATTACTTTTCTTTAAAACACAGCAGATGGGAAAAATTAAATTCTAAATGGGGCTCAAATCTGCTTTGAATAACACAGACTGAGGAAAACAATTCTGTACTTCAGAGACTGTCCTCAATTGTCTTACACTATTGTTCTTCAATTTGTACATGAGATGGTCACAAATTGGTAGCTTGAAGCTGATAGCTTGCGTTCATGTGAAGAAAACAGTGACAACTGTCTTCGGTCTCAGCTTGAGATGCAGTAACACCAGCTGGAATCCAGCAGAAGCAGGACACTGCGTGCTCACACAGCAGAGGATATACCATCTATTAATACCTGGTGATCTTACCCATTTGAGTTTACAGCTCTAACATCCCAAATGCCTGCTTAGCATGGGAAGCTATTTTACTTCTACAGTGAACTAAAACAGAACAGCCAAATACACAGCATGAATTTAAAAAAGATCCATTGAAAGCAATAATCACCATTCTGCCTCCTGCGTACTAACTAATCCTTCCGCATTTTCAACTTGACAGTCTCAATTACACTAAAATAAAGCCAAAGGAGCCATATACTGCCACATTTTCTCCCTTTCAAAATATTTCAGACTCTTTGCACCTTGAAAAGCGACATCACAGTTAACAAGGTGCAGAAATATATATGAAAACTATCCCATCTAAAGATTCACATCCACCTCAGTCCTTCATCAGGGACTGTTTAACAGTATTAAGCAGAACAGCATTCCTAAATATCACTAACAACATTATGCAAATAAATGCAGCCTCTAAATTAAGACAAAAGATGGAGGAGGAAGAGATAAAGAATTGCTACAAAGAGTGTTAAACATATTTTTAAATAGTAAAAAGGAGTTGCCATTAGCAGAATAAACTGAAACAAAGCAAACTTGGTGAGGTTTTAAGAACTGTTCACTGAAAACCAGAATAGAAAGAGAGTCAGAAACTAGGAAATGATCATCAGTGAACCTGTAGATACAATGTCTTCAAAATTCAGTCTGTTCTTACTGAAATTACAATAGGGATTTGGAGATGACAGCAAGAGCCAGATGTATATCTTGGGTCACATTTTGCATATGCTCTAGTAACAGAAGCAGGAAGATCTCATGAAACTCTCTAGGTGACCGGAACACTAATGATATTTAGTGGCCAAAGGCAGGCAGAGATATTCTGTACCTTCTAAAATGGATAAATGCTGTGCTCATTAACATGAAGTGATTGTCTCACTGCAATCAAATTGGCCAAGTTTTAACACTTTTTTTCCTCACCATCAGACTTTGTGGTTTGAATTATTTTAGTTCTCCTGATTTGAAGTGCTCACACCAACACCAGTTAACAACCATGTAGCGTTACAGATGCCTCCTCCCCTTTCTCATGACTTTATGTCACTAATGAACTCCCCTGTGAAAATAATTAATCATTTTTCTTTAAGACTTGGCTTTGGACTCTTATATTATGACTCATTCAAGAAAAGTAACTGTAGCCTTAGGGACTTTCAGCCCCCAAATCCTTCATCAACAGTGTTAAAGAGCCGTAATTTCTCTGAAGTACAAGCTACTTCAACATCTAAAGTCAGGACCTGCAAAGGGCACATCAAGTGTGCACTAAATGTGAAAATCTCCCACTCTCCTACATTACTCATTGGTAGACACTTCAGTGAAGATCAGAACACAGAGAAACAGTAATTTATATACAAGAAAAATAAACTACTATCCTCTGCATGTCTTCTGTGCTATTAAAATGATTTTTTTCACTTAGCACAGATACAAGCTGACAGACCAGCAAGCCCTGAGGACTGCTTCCAACCTACTTCATCCCTGACCTGCAAAGATCAACTTAAAGCAGACTAGGTTAGTTTATACTATAGACTTACTTTGCCTTCCCTGTCACAAATGAGAAAAAAAATATTTGCCTGTTGAGATACAAGGTATATAGCAGATCACAACAGTAGGTCAATGCCTGTGTTAAGATGGCCATTTTCAGCCACGGCTGTTCTGATCTGTAGTCTACAAAGTGGATGCTAAAGGCTCTAGGACTTTATAAGTTACCTCAGCAACCAATAATCTCTTTCATGGAGCTGGTGAGTGATTTGTCCTGTGCACAGATTTAATCTAAGACAAGTCTTACTTTCAACTTGTGGCTTTTGGGTTGTGCATTTTAGAAAAAAGAAAAAAAAAAGAAAATGAACATAAGTCCTTAATTATGATGTGCTGGCTGCTTCTCAATTCTAATTGGGTTGTGAGCAGTACTTCACTTGCATTTTAGAAAAAGAAAAAAAAAAGAAAATGAACATAAGTCCTTAATTATGATGTGCTGGCTGCTTCTCAATTCTAATTAGAGATTGATCCAATCTGTACTTCTGCATCACAAGTATCTCACCGTACTGAACTTGGACCACCTGTCTCAAGGTCTGCACTTTTTGATGAGGGCCAAACACTTCTGTGTTTTTGAAAAGCTTGGATTCAAACTCACATCTAAATTTAACAGTGTTGGCTTCTCATTTACAAAAGGCAACAGAACCATAGAGACCAAAAAACAGACAGAGATCATGAAAAGCATTGGTGCTTACGCTGGCAATGCAGCTTGACAATTATTTCTGTTTCTACAGTGACTTATGTTTTTTGTTTGGATGTAGGTATTAAGAAAAGGAAAAAAACTAACTGTGGGTTACACAAGTTTTTTAAATGTGTTAAATCCTCTTGCAAGCCTCAACTTCAGTGGTCCACCTGAATCTGCTCCAGTAAGAAACGTGTGATGATGTACCACTGAGCGCAATAGAAGTCCTTACTACTACTGAGTAGAGTAGGTAGGATGAACTTGGAGGAACAAGATGATCCACTACATAACTAGGACTGTTAATGAAGCGTTACAAGAGAAACACTGAAATCACATTTAAAAGAGGACAAGTGAACGAAGCCCACTTAAACCGTCACTTCTTTCTTAGCACACAAACCATGTGACACAGAAGACACATCATCGGTACTGACACTCTGGCCTTGTAAAGCTGAAGGCCCCACACACTTCTACCTCTGCTGACAATTAAGAAACACGTATTGTGACAGTGCTGCTGCAAAATAACTAGTAAGTCCTACGCGACTATAGGACCAACACAAAATAAGCAGCACTGTATGATAGGTGAGCCACCTGCAGCACTGACAGCTACTGCTTTTCAGACAAGGATGCACACACATAGGATCAACCTGGATATATGGACACAGAATCACAGCATGGTTTAGCTTGGAAGGGACCTTAAAGATCATTCAGTTCCAACCTCTCTGCCATGGGAAGAGTATATAAATATACCTTATATATACACACAAGTATATAAATAACTAACTACTTCATCTCCTCAACAACAAAATGATTGATTATAGACCGGGCAAGCTCCACAAAGAAGATCAACGACACACAGAGCACCCTACGCTCCCTGGCCGTGCACAACCCTGGCAGCAGCTCCTGAGGGTTGAAGCCCCCCAGCGTCAGAAGAGAGGTCCAGTGCACAACCCAGCCACCATTCATCATCAGATGTTATCAGTATCAGCACAGGGTTCCAGCTGTCCTTGAAGGTGAGAGAAGTACGTAGACATATGGAAGTGTGGAGCAGTATTGGGATGTATGGAGAATGAGAAAAGGTAGGACCAGAGTTTGGAGAAGAGGAAGACGTACTGACAAGATGAAATCGAGAGGAAGCACACAATTGGGGCCAGTTTCAAAATAGCTGGAAACAGTGCATAAAACCATACAGAAGTTCACACTTTCTAGCAGGCAGGCCAAAAGGCTGCTCTGAATTTTTAAAATGAGGCATAGAAAAACAGTATCAACATACGAACCTCTCAACACTGAAAATCAACCACTTGAAGAGATACATCAGTACAAAGCCTTAGTGTTTTTAATGCAAGAGAAATCCTATTAATCAGTGGATTTAGTATTGAGCTATTTGCTGATTATACCATTTCTAATCACACGAATTTGCCATAGAGCTCTCTTATACAGAGAACAGCAGTATCCTCACAAACAAGAATCAGTGATGGAAATTAGGCAGCTCAAGAATTCTCACTGTATTGACAACTTTAGACAAACACCAAAAATATTTTGTATCCTGACAGAAAAAAAAATATTGGATTTGGAACTTCTGGCAACTGAAAGGGCTCATTTTGACTTTGTCTCAGCAGTTTTAAAGCATTTTTATTACAAGAAGTCACGTCAACTTCACAATACTTAAATCTCCGCTTTGAAAATGTTGAAGCAAAGTGTCTGATTTTGTTCAGAAAGGTTATGACTTCTTATCCTGCAGGACAGTCTAGTGGCCACATCTGCACTTTTTGCGGCATCACACTTCAGCAGAGGCTTAAGAGTGTCTCTCACAATAGGAGGCTCATTGTGAACTTAAATGGGACTGATCCATAATAGATTAGACCCCAAAGAAGACTTTAATACTCAGGTTTGCTAACACTGGTGACCTAATGCTGCATATTGAAATTAAAGGTCTCCTCCCACAGTCATTTTAACTTTGGGAGGTTAAACTCAGCATAACAAAGATAAAACACCACTTGAAACACAAGAAATACTTGACTTCATATCACTGACCTTGCTGAAGAGTGACGCACATGTCTCATTGCAATGTTTTATGTAAACATATTTGTTAACAAAATGAAACAGACCACAAGCAAAATTGTTTGCCATACGGTACTCTGACAAATCAGCTGAAGCAACATATGGATTCAGTCTTCCTATTTCTGTATTATCAACCTGACTGCTTCGAGTGTTGCAAGTGGCCCCAGATATCTCATTTATCCTATTAAAGTTAAAAAAATAAAACAGATAAAAAAAATTACTGATCAATTTTCTCCATACATCCCTCTTCCGCTCCTGAAGTATTTGGTGAGATCTTTGGCAATAACATTAGGAAGCAACCTTCTCTAGAAAGAAGAATTACATCAGTTAAATTATTTGTTGTTTTAACTGCTGTAATTCCTAGCAAAATGCTAACACAGAGCAGGAAATGTATATTGATAATGCTCACTTCATGCAATGCACTGCCATTTTGCCAGTAATGTGAAGACTGCCTTTAATCTGAGAACAATTTTATTGTGCGATCTACTGTAGTTGATCCTGCTCCGGTGGGGGGGCTGGACTAGATGATCTTTTGAGGTCCCTTCCAGTCCCTAACATTCTGTGATTCTGTGTTTCTTTCTTCTTTTAATGCCAGCTATGATTGCTGTAGAGAGTAAAGCTGAAACATTCTTTATGACATTAGAGTAAAGTGAAATATCCAACCAAATTAAACACACACAACACTTTATCCACTTGCCCTCTTAATCTTCCCTGACAGATCAAAGCAATGTGTTAGATTTCCTGACAAAAAAAATCAAGGTGTCAGAGGAAGGCAGCAGCATGATGAGGTCACACTTTACTCTGCTTTTTAGGAAAGATGCCTTCAATGAGGATTAGATTTCTCTGACATGATACAAATGTTTTTAAGCCATAACTAACTATATAATGATCCAATTCTATACATAGCCACCTAAATATGTTAATAGTTCAGTTTAAATAGGGGAGAGGAATTAATTGGAAAGAAAGGAATTAACATTTAGTTGGCCTTTCTTTCTTTTTTTTTTTAAACAGAGAAGGAAATGCAGATCAAAAGCTCTCTAAAGAGTAGTTAATCCTTTGTGTATAAAGAGAACCATATGAGCCCATGCCAGCTAAAACCAAACAGACAAGTTACAAACAAGACTTCATATTTAACTCTGAAGCCTGATTTGTATGGATTGGGTGTACTTAGTAACCAGTGAAGAAAGATAAAATCATGTTCTGAACCTACGTATAATTGAGGGGTTTCTACTCTGCTTTAAGGGCTGGCTTATGTGACCAGCCTAAATGAGAACCAGTTAAAGGACATTTCACCGAGTGCACAGAACAAATTACTTTAAATAAATAAAACCTGTCCATTGGCAGACTGCTAACCACACAGTGCAACTATTTTTTGCTTGTAAAATGATGTTCGTTTAGCTCTGTATAAACAATTCATGAATCCACCTTTAACATAACGCAACCTTTTCTCCCTGCACCACGCTGACAGCCCTGTGAAATCCCACAAAGCTCCAGAGCAGCAGGATGAACTCTGCTTCCCCTTAGGCAGAGCTAGCATTGGTGAGGATCTGGACGCCAGCCCTTCTCCGCTGATGAGAACGTAATGAGAAAGGAGATCAGAGCGCAGGTCTTCTGCTGGAATGGAGCCACCGCCTCGCTTATGAAGCAAGCGATGAAGGCCAGGAGTTCCCAGGAGGGATGGAGCAATAAAGCCCAAAATGTCACTCGTCTTTCTTTCTGAGGGTTACTGCCTCCCTGACAGTCCGCTTGGTGTTTTACAGGGTCAATGGCATGGGGAAAGGGAGGAGGGCAGGAGAGGGGGTATGCAGCACAACTGTGAGGACATCCAGCTGCAGAAGTGAAAATCACAAAAGGAAAAGGGGATGAGAGCTTCATAGCGGGGATGCCAGGGAGAAAATTACAGAGCAGCTGGTTTGAGTACGTATTCAAGGCTAGAGCACAAACGCTTCCATAAATGAGCACATAGTCCACAATACCTAATGCTAGAAAAACGCTTAAAGTGAGACAGTGTTTCAGGAAAGTGTATAATGTAACAGCAACGGTATAACTGAGCCTAACTTAATACAGAGTATTGCGATCCTGTCGCTTTACTTGTGGAAACGCCGCTTCCAGGGGTCACCAGATGGCACTATTCTGCCTTCAAATCGAGACCGTAACCCTGCTGCGCACACGAAATGCTCCCATCAGTTCGGGAGGAAAAAGATCTCCATCCACCTTTTTTTTTTTACGTATCAGCCCAGTAGTCTCTCGCTGTTCACATTCTTTCCAATGATCTTAAAATCTTGTCCAAACAACAAAGAAATTACTGTATCTCGGGGAGGTGGAGGCAATCTCATAACATTTTGAACTAACTTTCATACTAAAATATTCCGTAGCAGAAGATTACAGATATTTCTATAGGAACACAAAACTCCCCATGCAGTGATTGACATTTGTATTAAGAAAGCAGACTTTCAGATAAATAAGTCAAACACATATATATACATTTCCCTCTTCTCTCTGTTTTTTCTGTCTGCTACCAGAGCTGCTGAAGATGCTAAACATCTACAATTGTGCAGAGTTCTGTACAAAAGTATTCTATAAAATTGGTTGAAGATTATTGTATTTTTAAAACCAATAAAGCTGCTTAGAATATCCACATGCAAATAATAATGGAAGAGTTATGAAAGCAGGGTCAAGTTGGTTATCATTCTTCGTACTCCACAACATCAACCAGTCTGCTCTGAGCCAGCTTAAAATAATTTCTCCACTTCCTAGTCATGAATATAATGGTACCAGACTTGAAGAGTTCATTATTACTTGCAAAAAAAGCTAATAATGAAATATCAGCACAAGCGCACACACACACAAAGACAGTGTTTACATGTCCATGTTGGTGTAAGAAGCACCTTTAAATTTGTGTATACGTTTTGCAAAAGGATACAAAGTATTCAGCAACACATTTGCAATTAGGGACAAGCTACACGGGCCCTGGAAGGAAATCTAGAATACATCTCATTTGGGATCAAAGTACAGAAGGGGCACATTCATATAGAAGCCTCAAAACCCTCTCATCCTAGATAGGAAAGAGGTCGTGGGTTTGGTTTTTTTGTTTCATTTTGTTTAATTCACCAAAGGA
This sequence comes from Apaloderma vittatum, assembly GCF_000703405.1. Classification (NCBI taxonomy): domain Eukaryota; kingdom Metazoa; phylum Chordata; class Aves; order Trogoniformes; family Trogonidae; genus Apaloderma; species Apaloderma vittatum. Next base: position 35,337 of record NW_009698311.1, read on the forward strand.
CTCATCTTCACTCAAGACTCTGCAAATTGGTAACCTCAGGGGCAAATTACTCTGCAGAGTGACTCCTCCAAGTTCACCACGAGTCACAGCAGAACTGAAGTCTGCCTGTTGTACTCAGGAGCCAAATACTCTCACAAAACAGATTTTTTGTATTTCTCTAAGCAACTCTCCCCTCGTTCAGCTCCCTAGAAGTTGACAGGCTGCTTCCTGTTCCGTGATCTGTGAATCACAATGTGAACGCCAATCTTTACTCCTCTGTGAAATTAAATTAGGTAGTGGAGCACAGCATGAGCAGTAAGTTTCCCTAAGACACCAGCCCTAAAGAAACTGTACCCTTTTCTGGTTTTGGTTTGTTTTTTTTTTTCCCCCAGCTGAAGAATGGAGTTATAAAAGCAGGGTCAAATTGGTTATTATTCTTTGTACTCTGCAACATCAACCAGTCTGCTCTGAGCCAGCTTAAAATGATTTCTCCACTTCCTAGTCATGAATATGAATATTATGGTACCAAACTTAAAGAGTCCAATAATTCATTAGATTTATTTGTGTGTTCTTCTGTAAGCACTTAACACCATGTGAATTGCAGCAATGCTTAACATACACAGAATACCATGATAAATCACCAGAACTTAGTGCATGTCATACAGCTGGAAAATTGGTAAGACAAGGGTAAGCAATATTAACACATGGCTTATCAAGCAGGAAAGGGGAGTATGTGATGCTGCTTGTTTCATGCCTTTCAATAGCACTTTGTTAAGCCATAAAATATTCACACTTGGAAAGATCATAGGGTTATGCTACACCATTTTTTTTTTCAGACAGCCCTTGGAAACTTAGGCACATCTCTGTCACTGCAGTGTATTCTGAGCAAGAAGGCACCACAGGGGCACATTTGAAAGCTGAAATTGGGTGAAAATAAAATAGTAATTAAAAGCTGGTTTGTGAGCCAAGATTACTGCTCACTCTGGAGCCTATGGTAATCTCATACAGGTTTAGGGGAGTTTTAGTTTTACATTGTGATGCAGGAGTCAAAACCAGACTACTTAGCCTTCCTTCTACATAAACACAGAGCCCATGTGCCTCAGCTGAGGTAACTTACGTCTACCTCAAGGAAAAATAAAAAGTGCTCCCATGTTTCATTTTCAGACAGAAAGGCATTTCTCCTCTCCTTTCCCTGAGAATCTTCAGGACCAGCTTTATAATCTGCAAGAAGCAGGTGGCTTCCACTGCCTCGTGCTCCTTAATATTGTTTGGCTTTTCCTTCTCCAGCATCCACATGTTCCCCTATGGGCTTTGCAGGTTCCTTCAGGATCATTTCTCCAAGGTCTCAGTCCATGGGAAATCTACTAACAAGCTCGTTCTCTTCTGGTTTAGCTGCCAGACAAGGGGGCTACTGTTGGAGTTACCATGTCAGTAAGAGATTGTTCTTCAAGAACTGCCATGTCTCCTGCCCAGCTGCTGGGGGGATGGCTCAAGCACAGCAAAGTAAATTGGTTTAATCTTGTGTACCTGAAACCAAGTTTCCAGTCATCTGTTCAGGGGTATAAAGGGACTACATTTCATTTCAATGCATTGATCATGTCACAGTCCAGCTCTAATGTTAGAGCCTGAAAGCTTCAAAATCAAAAGCCAGATAGCTTCTCTTCACTGCTAATACTTATAACAGTGTTGGACTTGCACATTTACTCTGCAAGCCACTGAGTCACCCGAATCTGACGGACAATAAAAAACCTTTTCAGAGCTAAGTCATAGGTCTGTTTATCACCTTAAGTTCACAAAAGTATTCCTTTGTCACTTTAAAAGGAAACCCACAAAACCTCTGCAAAGCACAATCGCCTGGAAGCTTTCGATATTTGGTAGCCAAATGAATGTGAAGCAAAACATTCATCTACGCATGCCTCGGAGAGGATTCACTTAAGGTAACGATATCCCACAGAAGGCCCTCTGGGTCTTTGGAAGGTGCAGAGCACTCTCTGCCCATACAGCGAGCAAAAGCTTTAGACCACTTCTGGGAATGCAAATGAATGGGATCCATGTGACCCCGGTAATAAAAGACTCCTGTCTCTTTGCAAAGCATTGAAATGCCATCTGGCAATTTTGTTGACGTCAGCAGGCGCAGAAAAACAACCACCACCTCCCCCCAAAAAGCAAAAGCCTTGGGCAGGAGGGGGAGGAATGCAGCCTTCCATGGTGCGTGTGCACTTCAGGCTGGTGTTACTAAAAACCTGCGGCAGCGCTGTCAGCCCAGAGACCCGTAATTATGTGCGCAGCAGCGCAGGCGAACGCGTCTTCTCCCACTCCTGCCTATGCAGACCTTCTTGAGAAGCAGTATCTCTTGCTCTCCCTTAAGCTACTGAAGGTTTTCAAAGTAACTGTCTGTTTCAGAAGTTTTCAGCTCTCTTACGGAAGGGGAACAGTTCCAAGCACACGAGGTAAATGAAGAACACTGCTCAGCTGATCTTGGGTCTGGCAAAGAGCAGGAGTCTGTCACCTCGTGGTACTCGCTCTATTGACAAGTCCCAAAGCTTACACAGAAGGCAACTGCAACTTCTTGTCCCTGAGGTTGCTGAGCTGCCACGGTTTCCCTTGCATCCCAGTTTCAGAGACTGCTAACAAGCTATCAAGCAGTACACATTATATCCTCTCTGTTATTTTACCTTATCACTCTTTTAGGTTGCTGAAAATTCATACACAAGGAACAAATCTCTCTGTGTAGAATTCAGTGAAAGAGAGAAAACTTCCAGCAACACACCAGTAACTTTGCATGGTATGGAAGACACACCACTTGGCTACTTCAGCTGGCTTTCTTGCACATTGATCTGGAACAAAATGAAATCCATACTGTACTACTTTAAGTAAAATCTCATGCAAATATTCGATGATGGTAAGAGATAAATGACCTAAGATGCTGTACAAATGATGTTCAAATCCTGCAGGGATAATAAGCTGCAGCTACTAATTTTACATTACATTTAATAGAAGGGAAATATTGCTCCTAAGAATAGTTTCTGTGCCGTTGGGCACAGAGAAGTCCCCAAATACTCATGTAAAATGCCAACACTGTAAGTCTGTACTGTAAGTTATCTTTTCTGTGATGAGCTAGAATAGCACTATGAACATGCACACATGCAGAACAAGTAAGCATCTTTTTGTGTTAAATTAGCAAAGACTTCTTTAGTTTTGATCTCTACTAACAATTCACACTAAAATGCAGAAAAGGGCAACAGTACACGAGCCTAAATCAAACATTTAAAAGGATGGATGTGTCCTCCATGCACCACATTTAAACCCTGAATTGAGGACCTTCTGAATTATTTTTAACAAGGGATGCGAAATTTTATAGTAGCTTCGTGAAAGAAACTCAATTCCCTCAATACTATTTCTCAAAACATTAGGACCCAGAACCATGCAAGACGGGTAATGATGAGGAGGGAGAGATGGAGGTAGGAGGCTGACCTGCCATCTAAGGCCACCTATGTTACGTGCTCTAAGCCCTCTCACTGAAGTGCTGTAACACAGAGTATATTCCTACGGCTCCAGAGGATCAAGGTCTTGCTGACTGACATATGCAAACCTGCCTGAAGTAACAGTCCTTTTTCTTTCCCCTGCTCACTTCCCCCTCCACTTTCTCCCTCCTTCACTGCATCTCCTCTTACTGAATGAAACCGAGGCATTTTTGCTTACAAAACTGCCCTTTGAATTCCTAATCTCTGCCTCAGTGTAATTTTTTAGCAGCAAGTCAAAGCAGCACTGTGTAAATAACTGCAATGAGACAGCTCTGCCTAGAAACTGGGAAGTTTTCTTAAGCTTGAAAGCTTATGCTCAATTCAATTAAGAAAATTTATGGGTAATTCCACAGTTTCTCCCGAAATCCTTATGTTCTCAGGCAGCCAATCCAGAAATGAACAAAATCCCTGACAATTGACTACCTTCTGCTAGCACATGGGCGATTATGAGGAAAGGGTGTGCTTAACTGAGTTAGTCATAAATCCTGACATAGGAATGAATCAGAGGATGGAGAAGAGGTACAGATATTTTCCTGCTGCCATTTCAGGTAGTATCACTTCTATTTAACATTTGTTTACTGAATTCATAAACCACACAAACAAAAGCATCCTTCCATAATTTTATGGGTATTAAGCCTCTACTTGAAGCTGTAGATGCATAAGCTTAAAGGTGACAGACAAGACAAAGATTTCCCAGATTCTCATTGTATCTCCGAGGTCTGCATCACGTCATGTCTGTTTTAAATATAAACAATTTTCAGACTTCACAACTAAATCCCACTCAGTGGTTCTGCTTAGAGAAACCTCCAGCTGAGCTTACATTCAACAATAAATAAGACATTTTCATGCCTTCCTTCACTGATCCCAGGCTGATACTTCAACAAACTCATGTGAAATACAACCCCAGTAACTAGTCATCCAGAGGATTGTGTTATCTTCAAAGGTAGAAAGATGCCTCGTCCACCCAATACAGTCTTTCACTCAGAAGAAAGCCAGTCTCCCCAGGTGCATGAGGCAAGTGCACAATTTTCACCTTCTGAAGCAGTGGCAGATCCTGCAGCTCCTCAGGTAAGACAAGAAAAGGCTGTTGTGACACTTTCTAGGGACACCCTCGGAAGTTCCACTCTCAGGAACTGTCAGCTTCTACATAACAAATAATCCAGACAGGTAGCCAAAATGTGGGATTCTGAAACGAATCTCATTGTCAAGGTTTGTGAGGATTTTTCAGAAGCTGACATTCACTGTAATATGCATATGTTAAATGTAACTTCTTCAAAGGGAGCCCGTCACTTTGACAACAAGTAGTAGTGTGGGAGGAAACCAGTGCCACTCACAGATTCCTCTCTACAAATATTTGTTTATTCTTGAACGGATAGCATTTCCTACTGCTATTTCCTGTTTTTCAGGTGCACTGTTCTGCTCTCCAGGCAAGCAATCTATCTCTCTAGTATCTTCCTCTGCCAGGCTCACCTGAAACATGTGAAGTAAATACCCAGGCCTCGAGAAAGCCACTTTCCCTTTCACTGCCCTCCCAGAGAGGCTGCTCCCTCTTGAAGATTCTTCCATATTTCAGTTTGAAGACTAGAGCTGAGCAAGCTAAACCAGTGAAGGCCCAACCTAGGGCGGGGTGTTTCAATCTGGCCGTGACTGGAATAAATCCAGCACTGCAGGTTGACAGGCTGCCCTGAAGGGCTCCTCTAAGCTTGGAGGCCTCAAGGATAGTAAATCAGTTGATCTGCCGATAACAGCATACAAACACAGAACCAATTACACATTAATTGCTTTAATTGCTTGTGTTGTCTCTGTGCATGGTGGGGAGTCAGGCCTTGTTTAACCTGCATTAGTTCGATTCTTGCAAACCCAGAATCATCACCTTCACTGAAGTTAAGGTAAACTGAAAGGCTTTTAAAAGTGTTTTCAGACTCCTGAATTATAACCCTGAGTTGTTAATAACAAAAAATTAATAAAAACCCAAGGACATCCACGCAGTCACGGCATTTGAGATGATTCCTCTCTCACTGTTTGTCTGCCAACTCCTCGCTGAGAGCTCTGCGATTCCCAATTCACAGCTGATAGCACCATAAACACCTCTGGCAGTGGAAAGAATGTGGCCTTGACACAATCCGGGCAGCCACTGCAGACCCAGCAAAGGAAGGTAAAATACGGAAAACCTTGCCTCGTGTACTGATGACTAAAGTGCTGGCAAAGTCCCCTTTTATCACATTTGTGAAGCATAGAGAACCATCCTTATCAAGTGCGTGAAAGGGTCCCGCGGAGCCCTCACTAGCTTCCTCCCAAGACTGAGCATCCTCATCCCAGGGACAGTTTCACAGAGTTTTACAACACTGCTATAAATCACAGACTCCAGCTCAACCAAAGGTTTACAATACAGGTACTATGCTCACATTTTTATAGGCTGTTAGCAAACAAGCTAACTAAACCTTTCCACTAGACTAAAAGTGCAAAAATGTTAATATACTGGGAAAGATAAAAATGACAAAGGCTCCAGATAAAATCTCTGTATTAGGATGAACAACGGTAAGAAATTACAGGTCATTTGATTACATTACTGACATAACAGCCATGTAAAGTTGTGGATCACCAAGGGAGTGTAAAGTTACCCTCTCCAAAAAGATGCCAAAGAGGAAAAACTAAGTAACATAGGTTCCATCCAATTCAGCAAGTTTTTTTTTAAAGCAAGTGTTTACTTCATTACTGAGTTAATTCATAATGGTATTGCTAAATTAATTTCTCATACTAAGGTCTTTAACACCTTTATAGCAAACTTTAGAACCTAAGCTTCGGTGTGTACAATTAATGATTTTTTCAAGAGAACGTAATTTTGACTGCTGGCAGTATACCTCAATAAGATGAGTACCTAAAACCTTGCTTTAGCCACATTTTCACTATCATCACAGCAAGAGAGAAAGGATTTCCAGGTAAATAGGAAACCACTGAGAAGCCACATGTAGACTTCAAACTATAACTGTGCTTACAGTAAAGCATCTCATGAAATTGGGGCCACTACAACTAAGAGCTCTGTCAGGGCACCCAGCGTTGGCTTATGCAGAAACACTCCGTACTTGTAGCTGAGCTTTGCCATTATTGCTTTAACTTTCCAAATTTATCAAGACTAAATTATTTCTGGCAAAGGGTAGCTAATTAACATTTGTGAATTTGCCTTTTTGCTAAGCCCTGTGTTCTCTGCCATGCTGGCCAACCCAGCACATATATCATGGTGAAGAGTTTTTAATTTAACTTACCACTGTGCTGAAGTCTTTAGTGTGGAGCAATGTGACAAATTTTACCAACACTTATTAAAAATAAAAAAAGAAAGGAGCAAGCCATAAATAAAATAAAGCACTGGCAAAGCCTGGAATGCAATGAATACATCTGCACTTACAGCAGTGGCCAAACCATAGTGCTTTATCATAGAAAAGTAGCTTGAAATAACTTTTCAGTGTATTTGATCTATGATATTGCTTTTTCAAAACTAAGACTAGAGCAAGTTTGGGAGCTTCAAAGAGGAGCCATTTCCGGTGGGAGGTTTATTTTGTTGAGCTTGACATACTGTAGCTGTGACACTGAGCAGAGCTGCAATGTCAGGGTTCGGGGAAGTTCACCCGCGCTCTAATGACAGGAGATCACACGAGCCTGACTGCAAAAAATGTCATGGGTGGGGGCGGTTCTCCCAAAGTTTAATTTCCCAAGCAGTTTATCTTGCAGAGATTGCACCCTCCCATGCTCAAATCTCAACACAGAATGAAGGCTGAAGCAAATGTTTGAATTTCTTTCTGTCTGATGTATAATAAATCTAATTCATGTAAGGCAGTTTTGGCACTAAACTATGTATTTGCACATTTCTGTTGGCTTAAGTCACACTTTCTGTTAGGAAAGCTGTTCAGAAAAGGTTTATTTCCTCCGCTCATAAATTGTTGGCATAAACAACCATTCAAAAATGTGACCTCAGTTATTTGGCATTCTAATGATTTACATTGAAGTCCACTCAGGTTTCTTGTTAAAATCAGTGCGTGAATTTAAGTGTATTAAACTTCAAAATATTTGAATTCACGCTAAGAGAATGAGAAGGGAGTGGAGGACATCTGATACCTACATCGCTCACTTCCACTGCTGTCTCACTGTAGAGTGGCACAGGGTAACCCACACAGATGAATCCCAAACTGTCAGGAAGATGAAATGGAGAGATACTGGGGTTTTTTGTTTGTTTTTTTGTTTTCCTTCCATTTCTATCCAGGCTCCTCTGCAAAACAGGGTTTCCTGTCACCCCCTTCTTGGTCTTAGTTACTTTCTACTTCAGCTATTATCTTTTTTTAAAATTTGGTTTTGAGGGTCTGGAGGGAAGCTCCACAAGTAAAGTAATATTAAAGAAAACAAGCTACATAGTAACCTTGAAGGGGACTACAGTGAAATGGGGCAAAGGGTTCCGTATGAAATACCAGAGTTCTTTGTCAGACACACAGATACACCTGAGTAATGCCTGCTGGGTGCTGCAATATCTCCAGTCTGAAAACAAGGAGATGAATAAAACATACATCTACTCACTGACTCATACACATGCAAGCACAGAGACTTTGGCATTTCTCCCCCTCTGAAATTATGCAGAAGAAAATAATCTAAACAACATAAGGGAAATTATTCTGCCCTTCACAATTTCTATTATGGTAAAGAAGATTCATATACAAGAAAAATATTTGTGCATCCAGCCGGAATGGAGCTTTTTGAGAAAAGTACTGGAGCACTGATTGTCTTTTGTTGTATTCATTTACCTAAAATTTGATTAGCACATTGACATGCAAAACCCAGACACTTTCCAAAAAGGGTTACAACACATCTACCACGGGAAAAGGAGCAGTGCCAAATGGACATCATACCATCCCTAGTTTGCTACAAACTCAGTAACTCTGGTCAGTTAAGAGGTCCTTAAATGATTTTCCTGACATCTTTGCTACGTCATCTGAGACGGGTAAATCAAAGACCGCTTTCTTTTGGCTCCCACAGCTTCGTCGGTGATAAACACTCTGCAGCTGGCTACGGAGGCAGTGTTGCTAACAATTTACAGGCAGGATTAAATCTGGTTCACTAGTTCAGAGGACTTTTTTGTGTCCACAGAAAAGAAAGCAGAAGGAGAAAGCAGGCCAGTTGGGTCAGGAGCTCTTTTCAAGGAGCTGTCACTCCTCTGCCATGAGCTGCACATCTAGCTAGTGCTGTGGCAGTGGCTGACATTGCCAAAGAGCAGAAAAGCAACCTGCCTGGTGCAGTTTTCTGCAAGGCTGCTGAGAGATGCAGTGTTTCCACATCGTACAGTATCGAACTATTTCATGACAGTGCAAAGACGAGACACTTTTATCTCAAGCAAGAGGGAAAGTGTTCATGTCAATCAGCACGAGGATGGAGTTTCCATCATGCCCCAACCCCAGGCTCGAGGCGCTGGGGTAGATTTACTTGCCTGAGCGGACTTGCCGCTGCCTCCCCTTGTCTCCCTGCTAGCCCAGCTGCTCAAAGGAGCTCACACAAGTGCTTTGTTCTTGCTGTGGCACGACGGAAACAGCCTCATTTCTCTGTAACTTGAGGCCTCTGCACTCATCCTGCCAAACTGTGCTCCTTTTTTCGTTCTAACTGTGTTGGGGTGTTTTTTTGTTGTTTGGTTTTGAGATGAAATTTGCTCTATCTTCTCTGAACTATATCCACTGCACCTGGTGTCTCCCTCATATGAAAAGAGTTGAATTTTAGTAATCATTTTCCAACTGACTCAGAGACAGAAGGGGGAAAGCAAAACACAGAAGGCAAGTAAATAGTTGAGCAATTACAGATAGTCAAGGCCACTGACACTTGCCATGAAACACAGATGCTGGGTAGTCTAACTGCAATGCTTATGCAGTGATGTAGCATGGCACAGGGATACCAAAGCTAACCAGGGAATATCTCCTAGTTACTAGAAGGCGACAAGCCAGGTGAATTGAGAAATAGGATGATGTTATTAAGGTTATCTGCCTGCTTCAGTATAGGTTGAAAATTTCCCAACGCCAAATCTCATTTGCTTGTATCTACAAACCAGCGGGATACCAAAATCAAGTCTTCCCAAAACAGGTTGACTTTTTTAAGTTAAGAAAGAAAAAAAGATGCCACAATAGAAGAAGACTTTAATCTTACAATTATTAGTGCACCAGCTTGATTCAAAGATGTTTGTTTTGCATCTTCTCCCCTCTATTCTTTAGTTATAATCACCATGAAACTTTACACAATTTGGAAGTCTTTAAGAAAATAAAAAAACAAAAACCCCACAAACCCACACTCTAAATTCAAGTAGTGACCAGGCACCATCATTTGCAAGGTAGACTTAGCAAACTAGAAAAGGAAAATTGAGGCAGAGGGACAGATTCTTCTGTACTGCATCTATTCTATGCAGGAAAACTTCCCACACATCTCCCCTGTCCCTCTCCCCCTAGACCCACATACCTCACAATGACAGTGGATGCTAAGCATTCAGAACTTGTCTCTGATCACAAATGGGCTTTGAAAAAATTTTTAAAACACTTCCGTTTCTAATAAAATAATTTAGATATGAAGTCATACTACACCCAATTCTGGGCTCACACAGAGTCCAGCAGCATTTAAATAGTGCAAAAAAATGGATCTGCTTTGAAAGCTGTTTTGCCTCTTTGCTGTGGTCACATGCTCCTTTTGTTCTTTCTACTGTTAACGTAATATTAATTTTATCAGAAACCAGAGGGAGGAAAGGTGATCTATTTTCAGTGGGAATGTCAAAGGAAATTTGTATCTGTTGTGGTAGCGGTTAATGATATGTCTACATAAGAGAACAGAGGTGTATACTTTCAGTTGTCCTCCTGCCAGGAAGTGCAAAACTTCTAAAAGTCCTATGATCCTACTCTTTGTGTATTTTATATGTATGCTACCAGTATATTATTCATTTGACACTCAATCAGGGAAGCAATCGGGAGAATAATTACAGATACGTGCTAATCCACAGTTAACGACCACTCTTGGATATATTGTGTGTACATACATGTCAACAAACTTCACACAGCAACAAAAAAAATTACAGGCAAAGAAACGCTCTGGTCTCAACAAAGTATTCTTGGCTGGAAATTGTCATCAGTTATTTATAACAGTCTAACAGATACAAAATATCTGGCATATCACCTGTTTTTAAACATTGGCAGTATTTTACAGAAATAAAGCTAACAATGTGGTACCTCTCTTCCCGTCCATCCCTCAGAAAACTTCTACTGAAAGAGCTGAAACCTCTTGGCCCCGCTCAACCAAGTTTGACAGCAAAACAAAAGCCAAATACATTTCAGTCCTGGCAAAACTCCTTCACGTGGCCATCAGTTTTGATGAGAGGCAATGCTCAGTATGACTTCAAAAGTGGAGAAGGAAAGGCTTCAATACAAGGTCAGTAGTCTCCTGGTCTGGAAAAATGGTCCCCCACCCTCTGTAGCACAGTTGGTTCTCAGCAAATTTACATTAGTGATTGTGATTCAGGAGTTGGGGTTTATATCGCCTGTGAAACATAAATTACTGACTAATTGGATATTCTGCCCATACAGCAAGCCATTTAGGTTAAGCTTTAATTGCAAGCCATCTAAACCTAAATAATTACATTTACACCAGAAGTGCTGCCTAGCTGCACTCCTCCTTCGTGAATACTCACTCTGTGCTCCAAAAGGAAACAGTTGTTTTTTCCGAGGATTAGTACTTTCTGCCTTGCCTTCTGAAAGATACTAATACGATTCAATCAACAGAAAATTAATCACTTCAAAAATAATAAAAATATAATTACACCTCAGAAAATTCTTTAAACTAAGAAAAGAGTCATGTGACTAGCTGCAGAGCCAGAAGATCTGGAGCTGCAGACCCATCTGCACTTCCCCACAGGCCTGATTATCAGGAAGCAAACAACAGAGAAGAATTTGTTTTAAAATCCTGCAGTGCAGAGATGTTTCATAGTCAGGAAGTAATTTCTAGAGCTGAAAATACAGGCTCTGCATAGATGCTGCTTCTGTTTTCTCCATGACCAGTCCTGGAAACAAAAACCCAGCACAACATGCACCAAAGCTGTAATTGGTTGTCCAGAGATGATTTGTCTAATATATCAGATTCAAATAACAAAAAACAGAAATAAGATTTTTGGAACAAAGACATGACACATTTCCTCATGTATTACAATATTTTTTTGCATTATATAAGATGGTTTTTTAAATGCAGCAGACACCCACATCCCTCGCACATGCCTACATATACAGTCTATCCATATACGCATGGAAAATATATTATTCAAACATTATCACCTAAAACTGCAAATGTGAAGAAACTCAGCTTGACAGCAGAGTAGGAAAAAAGCTTCACTGAAATGCTAGATTTGTCCCAAAATATCTGTCAACTCATCCATCTGAGAAAGGATGGGATCTAACACCCTAAGATACATAAAATATATGTTATGGGCTGTTACGATGAGGTCACCTGATGTCACAAACATAAGTGCTGTCACTTTGGTCTTAAGACTCTGCCAAAAATGCCTTGGAGAACATGTGCTGAAAGAAAGCCTTTGCATCTGACATCACCAGCTCCCAAATTCCCGCTCAGTCCCCATGTGTTGCCTGGTCTAGTCGAGAGGTGGCGTCCCTGCCCATGACAGGGAGGTTGGATTAGATGATCTCTAAGGTCCCTTCCAGCCTAGGCCATTCTATGATGATGACGTATGATGAAATCAGCACAGAGCTTGGTGGGAAACACTTCCTAACGCAGGATCCCAACTTGTTTTGAGTTAGATCCCAACTTGTTTTGGGTTACAAGGTGCTATGATTATATCACTACAGTTGTCATTTGTGCCTCTACCAGTTTGAGAATTGAAAGTGCCTGATTTGTCACTTGTCTTCCCTTTATACAGTAGACAGAGAAAATACAGTACATCTTTGCAAAGCAACATGGTAAGCTCCTGATTATAAAACAGATACCAAAGTTACAATATGAAAAATAAAACAAAAAAATGCAATTCCTGATTGCACTGAAGCAGGAGACTCCTCTTTAACTGCTTCAGTATATCAGGTAATCTAAAGGACTGAGAGAGATGACTGATAATTTACTCCATTCCTACAGCTATCTGCCCTGGAGAAGACTTCTGCTTTTCTGTCTCTTTGCTCAAGATGCAATATTCCTCCTGCCTCTCTCTTCAACTATTTTTTTCACATAACTAAATGAAATAAAACTTCAGGGGGGAAAAAAGGACAAAAGAACTCAGTTATTGTCTTCTAGGACTAGGATTCTTCCTGATCCGTTTTTCTCTGCAGTCAACTTATGGAAATGGCAAGCACAATGCTACCGTCTCTTGCAGTTTTACCAACTTTATATCCCTTTTCTATTTGCTAATTATCATACATATATATTTATATATCGTAATTTACGAGTTCTTGCTCTTAAAATGTCCAAGAACATTATCACTCTCCACCACATTCATACATACTCTCTCTTTGCTCATCATACAAGCCACATGGCAAGTTAACCTGTCAGCCTGGATGGCACATTTCTATTACTAGTCACTAAAGAATCTATATGCAGTTGAAAGACACCTGCTTCTATCACCACAGTCCCCCACAGAGCAGAGAAAGATTCAGTGTCAGTCACCTTATCCTCTTCCTTATTCACTGCCATCACAAACAGGTTTTCTTCACAGCTGTGGAGCTTCTGTTTCTCTGGCTGCTGCTGAGGAAATTAGTGAGGAATCATCTATGAGGATGTGCGAGTGTGAATGGCAGAGGGATCATTTTTTTGAGTTTCAGGTCAGTCTTAAGAAACATCATAATTAACATCAGCAAACAACATGTGCTGATGACAGTGTGCAAAGACACTTCCCACATAGCAGAGAACTCGGATATCATAACAAAAAGATGGGTGAGGGGTGGAGTGACAGAAATGGACAAAATTCAGTAGTGTGGATAAAGACTATACCCTTGGGGACTAGCATTGAGAGCTTTCAGTCAGCCCATATTCAAAGATTCTCCATTTCAGATGGTCAAGATCAGATTCTCTATTTAATTCAAATACAAATACAAGGCACTGATGTGATGCAGTTGCAAGAAGAAAACGTAATACTTATGTAAAGCAGAAAAAGCCTGTTTGGTGGGCACAGGCAAGTTTTAGGCCACTGAACACGGCACAGATCATATAGTTTGGAGCATACAGTTTTTCCTCTGTGTGGTATTCCAAGATGCTCTCAAATTGAACTAAATGGCTTGTGCTTTACAAGAGAATTAAAAAATAGATTTATACCTAATCTATGTTCTTTCCTTTAATCAGCTACCTAGGCCGACTCTATTTTATATCCAATTTATGAAGAAATTGGATATTGAAATATTATGAAGAAATGGAGTTCTACCTAACCATGACAAATGCAGAAAATAGCTTTTAAGACAGGCCGAGAGGGAAAATCCTGAAGTTGCACCAGCAGAAGTTTAGATTGCATGTTAGGAAAAAATTCTTCATTGAAAGGGTTGTCAGGCATTGGAACAGGCTGCCCAGGGAAGTGGTGCAGTCACTGCCCCTGGAGGTATTTAAAAGACGTGTAGATGTGGTGCTTAGGAACACGGTTTTGTGGTGGACCTGGCATTGTGAGGTTAATGGTTGGACACAATGATCTTAAAGGTCTTTTCCAACCCAAACAATTCTATGATTCTGTAAAGGAAGAAATGAACCTATGGGCAGACTAGAAAAAAGAAACCCTATTTAATGTAGCACAACGATGGCTGAGAGGAAATATAATCACTCTTTAAAATACTTTAGAGAGGGAGCTGGTTTATGCTACAGAGCAATGTCAGACTGTAACAAATGGGATGGACGTAAGTAGGAGAGACTGTCCTTTACCACTAGAAGAGAATTAAGAGAGGAGGAAAATAAAATAAAATAATAATAATAAAGAAGTCAAGTAGCAGTAAGATAGAGCGTGGATTAGGTTTATGAAAGGATTACATAATGATCTCTTGCTAGCAGGAGGCAGCATTGGAAGAATTCACAGAATCATAGAATGGCCTAGGCTGGAAGACACCTTAGAGATCATTTAATCCACCTTTCCTGTCATGGGCAGGGACGTCACCTCTCAGCTAGACCAGGCAACACATGGGGACCGAGCGGGAATTGTCCTTACTCATTAACTCAAATGTAAATACTGCCAATTCCCTCCTATTCCTTCCTTCTATAGTGCATCAAACATGGAGCACGGAAAAAATCTTGTCTCTTGCAGCAGAGAAGTAGCACAGGAGAAGACCAGCAAGTGTTTTACATGTGGCTACAAAACTTATAACAGAAAGTCATGAAGTGGACAACGTGAGAAAACTGGTGATGTCAAGTTCCCCCAACACATTCATCTGCGTTAAATAATTGAGAAATCTTCTGACAATTACTGAGCCCAGAAGGCAAATCTTCTTGCAGCAACAGCAGCTGAAGAGATGAAATCTCTGACACAGGACAAGGCGGTTTTCTGTTGTTTCATTTTGAAAAATGAGTACACAGCAAGTGCTCTGGCATCCTGGTGGCAACAGAAACCCACAAGCTCGGCTGCTATCCCCCCAATATCCTTACTACCCCCACAAGATACTCAGTGCACATACAAAATCCAGATATGTTACTATCGACCACATTCTAGATGCTGGCAGAAAGTAGAAGGCAGTGAGTCACTTTCTTGTACTTATGCAAAAATCTCGCATGGTGTTAATATAAAATCCTCACGCAGACATAACAAATTAAGGCATCACCTGGATAATAATTCTCACTGAGTGACATTTGTGGCTGCCAGGAATTTAGAAATAAGGTTACACTACCCTAAGGTATCCAGAGTACCTTACAGCCTATTCCATCTCCCTGGCCCTGAGGCAATCCCACCTCAGATCTTCAGTTTTCACCATTTACTCCTATTCATAATTGCATCCCCACAGCACTTTTAAATTGTTCATCCGTACTAAGGAATCATGACATAATAAAATAAAATAAATATTCACTGATTAGTAACTTTTTAATGGGAAGAAGGCAAATAAAATAAATTACATGAAAAAGACAAAGAAATAGCAACGCCAAACTCATTTTGCACTCTGTGTGGCAAGCCAAAAAGCCCTGCAGAAAACAGTAAAAACATAGGCACAACTTCTGCTATGACGTTTCTGTGAAAGTACTGTTGAACAGATGGGCACTTTCTGTCACATGAGTTAAAAAAAATAATTAAGGTATAGTACTATGACAGTCAATTTTTGTTCTGTAAGTTATCTATATTCTCATGTATGATAACAGGTGTTTTTGTATAATGAAGGCCATAGGACTTGGCTTATAAAATATAATAGCAACAAAAATGAAAAAAAGTTCTGTGTAGAAAAAACCCCAAATACTAAAGATCAGCAGAAACTAAATGAAGTTATAAAGATGTCTGAGAGAGTCATCTTCTGTTTTCCTGGTTTAAAGAGAGTCACTAGGTTATGACAGTATCAAACAGCACTGTGAAAGAACTGAGTTTAGATCTAAGATAAAAGCTGAAAAGTATAGATAGGCTCTGGTTAGAGCTGATAAAATCTTTAGAAATAGTAACAGAGGTATGGGAATAACAGGAACAATTACAAGATTCTGTCCTTAACTGAAAAGGGCATTTTTTAAAAGATCAAAGTAATGGACATTGGAGGGATTAGGGTTTAAAAACTGAGCACCAAGACAGCATTTTGTGAGTGGGAAAAGTTCTATATTAGAAATGTTGCAAAAAGAGTAAAAGTTGGCAAGGCTATGGCAACTTTGCTTGGATTCAAGGGCCTACACAGAAACAAAGATGATACAAAGGAGGCCTGAGAGGAATCTAGAGGGAATTAGAAGGAACCACAGGTCTGAGGTCTCAGTACTAAGCTCCTGATGAGTCAAAAAGTAAAGAGGCATTCAAACTTTTCTGAAGTTAAAAAAAAAAGGGATATAGGCCTTAACACAGTAAATTAAGCATACAGAAGAATGTCATAAAATGTGGAGCTGAAGAAAAGTTACTAAGTGCTGACATGTGCTCTAGTCAGCTGAAAATGTGTTTGGGATGCCAGTAGTACACAGCAATTGTCATATAAGACTGGGTAGGCACTACAGTTGAATGGGAGAAGTATTCAGGCTTAAGTACTATCTGGAAAAATAACAATCATATCACTGATCTAAAAAACTGCATTTAAAACAGGGCCAGGATCAATATGCATAAAATATGTTACAGCAGTGTGAGCAACTTACAGACAAGACTAAGTTAAATTCAAATTTTCATGGTAACAGTCAAAAAGGTGCTTTGATGTTGTCAATGTTACTCCAACATGGCAGGGGATATGAGAGGGACAGGTTTTAGCCAGTTAGTTTCATACTGGGAGGGATGATGAGGCAAGTGAGAAGAAAAGAGAGAAAAGTATTCCAAATGAGATCAAGTGCCATGACAAGGAGTCAAAATAGTACTGCTTATTTATCTTCCTAGCAAAGACTAGTGGGATCAAGAGATACCAATTTCTAATTAAAGAGATATGGGAGGTGCACTTCCAAACATCACCAGAAGAAAAGTCTGACACTGAAATTCTGCCACCCCTTTATCTCAAGTGATTCCCTGTAGATCTCACAAAAGAGATGTTGACAAAGGGAGGTTCATCTACCCTACCTCAAGGGCTCCAAAATGCCTGAGGTGAGGAAACAAGCAGAGTGCACGTTACATATCCATTACACAATAAACACCTCCCAAACACTGAAAGACCGTGTTATACCTTTCAGTGAAAGACTGTTGACCATCAGAAACTGGACTGGGATCACCAGATCATTTCTCTCAAGTCAGCTGTTGCTAACATTATCTTGACATTTACGTAGAGCACTTCCCTTTGGCAACAACAGAACTATGTGTGCCATATTAAAATATCTTGGATTTGTTTCTTTCTGCTCCCATGGTGAGGACTTGCTAAAAATTCCTGGACTTCAGAACTCCAGCAATAATTCCAAAACAAAATGTTGGAAGTACCTTTTTTTAAAATGCCTGCAGCAACAAAAATAGCACACCCCTAGGACCTCAAGCATGTCAGGAATCCACCACCAAGTTGCAAAACTTTCCCAGTTGCTTCTTCCCAACTCCAAGACTCAGTATTGGGGGTGTGGGGAGAGGGATGGAGAAGCAGCATCACAATCTAGAAAAAAGGTGCTGCCTATGCAGTCCCAAAGCCAATGGGACACTCCATGGCAAGGGATGATGAGATTTACTCGAGAAAATGTGTCTGGTACAGGACAAGAAAGTTTGCCTTGCTGATTCACACCTCTCTTAAGGCATTTCCATTTCAGTTTCTACTTTTCTTCCTCTTCCCTGCTCTACTTGCTCTTCAGTAAAAAGCATACACTGCACAGCATGTCCTTTTCTGCTACAGCCTAAACATGCTGGGAGGGTTATCACAGCTGAGATGCTGATGTTCGTCTCCACTGTGTCCTTTGAGAAATGAGACACCGTGCCTTGTGTTGCTCCTCCACCATCAGCAAGCCGTGTCCAACATCTATGCCAGTATTAGTACTAGCTCAAGATACAAAGCCAGTCTCTCTTTGCTAAGACAGGGGGTTGGCAGCTACACACAGCAAGCACAAACACAGCAAGCACAAACGCAATCAGACTTTTTAAAAACTCCTATCTGGACAGGAATGAATCAAAATCTACAGTATGATTTTGTCCAGGGGACCTTCTGTGGTGAGAATGCAACTACATCAAAATCCCAGCAACAATCACCATTCTGGGATAGCGCTGTGTGAAAACACCATTAATCCTTTAAAATCCTAATCCTGGACTTCAGCTGTTCATCACTTTCACATCCCACAGAGTTGTAAGCAATAGAAAGTATGACTGAAGCTTCTCTTGTCAGCTACCCCTCTTCCCTTTTCTGCATCTTAATGAAGAACTTAATATAAAATAATTATTCACAGATTGTTCACTCAACTCCAACTGTTAATTTAAAAGAAGCAAGGACACAAAACCCTCCAGGAGTCCTAAAACACAATCTTTATATGCATAGAGTTATTATTTTTAGACACTGATGAAAACTGGTCTGTAATAATACAACAGAAAAAAATCTTATTACCATTCCACATTTCTGTATTATCTCTCACCTAACTTGGAAGATTCAGGTTCCCCTCTCCTAGATGCAATACCTGAAAACACCGTTTATGTGGGGTTTAATCTGAAGCTGAGGGCATGTATGTACGAACAACATGTGAACTTTCAAAACCATACACAACAGAAAATTTCAAATTGTTCGTTTGTCAGATATCAGAAGAATAATAGACAGTGCTAACAACTGACTTTTTCCTCATTTTTAGAGCTCATATTCAGAGAAATGAGTTCCTATGCTGCGTAAGCAAAGTTACTGAAAACAAAAAGAAATGTTATTTAGGTTTCTACCAAAATACTACCCATGTAGTCTGAAAAGGTTTTACATGTTTTAAATCACTATCTTGGTAGCCAGTTTTTAATAAAGCTCCATCTCTGTTTGGAAAGATTTTTCTCTGGCTCCCTTTCTCCATCTATGGCCTTTTTTGTCCTCCTCCCAATTTTTGTGTGCATGTAGGGGGAGGTG